>NW_026778007.1:0-57646 GCF_028023285.1 Balaenoptera ricei
TATTCACCAAACTTGCAGTTCGGTAAAAGACACCTGCTTTCTAAAAAAAATTCTGGGGTGGAAAATCGACCAAAAATTTCAAAAGAGGGCAACCTTCCAAGAACACAATTTCAAGAGTTCTATTGTACTCCCAATTGTTTCCTTTTTTTAACAGAAAAGGAAACGGTGGAGAAAAATGATGAGTTTTACGAATTTTCAAAGACATGCAAACCCAAATTACAAAAACCTATCAGCTCACAGCAGCCAGTAGGGCCATTAGCATAAATGCTGCAAACAATAAATGCTGAAGCGATTGTGGAGAAATGCGTACCCTGGATTCTAAGGGGGACGTGGTAAGAGCCACTAATGAAAACACAAAGAAGGTGCTTTGAAAAGGGAAACACGGTGCTACCAGTCAATCAATCACACCCACTGCTGGGCCTATCACCTGAGAAAATGAGAATCGAAAAGTCACAGCCTGGCAATCCTGCACTCCAACAATATTTACCATAGCCAACACTTGGAAGCAATGAAAATGTCCATCAACCGAGGAATGCACAAAGTAGAAGTGGTCCACGTACACAGTGGAAAATTACTCCAATAAAAAATAAAAATTAAATGTAAAAATCCAACAAAAGTAAGGAGACATCAGCTTGTGTGGGTTTGTCCGGGCACACTCCACTCTAATTTATAACCGAGAAACACCACAGGCCGCAAGGGCTTTTCCCTAGTTACCAGGGTGGGGGACATAGAAAGGCTGCCGCCCTCTGGCAGTTACCTGCAAAAGCAGCTTTAAAGCCTGTGCTAATGGTCACTTCATAGGAACAAGTACTGCAGAACTGTAAATGAAACAGGCCCTCAAAATGTCTTGAGGGAGGTAAAGGCCAAAACATTTCAAAATGTGACACATACTTAAAGAGAACACTTTGAAGAAACTAAGGGGTAATCACAGCTTGAAAAATAGAAAAGGATATGCCTTAAAGCTCAATTTCAACAGAATATGTGGCACATTCGAATTCAACCACAGACAGGTATCAGCTCACACTTGTCAGAATAACCATCAGCAAGAAAACTACAAACAATAAATGCTGAAGGTGTTGTGGAGAAATGCATACCCTCAACTTCAAAGGGGACGTAACTTGGAAAGGGCCACGAATGAGAACAGAATGGAGGTGCCTTAAAAAGGTAAACATTGAGCTACTATATGATCCAGCAGGCCCACTGCTCGACGTAAAACCTAAGAAGAGAGAATTGGAAAGGCACAGGCAGGCAAATCTGCACTGCACAGTATTACAATAGCCAAGATATGGAAGTAACCAAAAAGTCCACCAACAGATGGATGGACAAAGAAGAACTCCTCCATGTACAGATGGAATATTCGCTAGTGAAAAAAATGAAACAATGCCGTTTGCAGCACCATAGATGAGTCTAGACGTAATCACGCCACGTGTAGTAAGTGAGAAAGCAAAAGACACATATCCTATCATATCACTTTTAAGAGTTACTTAAAATTGATACCAATGAAGATATTTCCACAGAGAAAGGCAATCACAGATTCATTAAAAAACTTATGGTTCACCAAATAGAAAGGGATGAGGATTGGATACATTACCACATTGGGGTTAACAGAGATATACAAACCATGTGAAATATATAACCACCAAAGACGTACGGAAGACCAGGAGAAGACTACTCAACATTGTGTCATAACCTACATGGGAAAAGGATGCGAGGAAGAATAGATGCATGTATATGTGTGAAAGAACCACATCTTGCACACCTAGAACAAACAAACCATTGTAATCATATATGCTGGGATAAAAAATAAAAAGTAAATTACAAATATGAACAAGAAGTAATGAGACATAAACTTAAAGGGCTTTTCCCTGGCACATTCCATTCTAATTTACAACCTAGAACACCACTTCCATTAAGGCTCTGTTTCCCTAGTAACCAAATATGGTAAAGGGGAAATGCTGCCACCTTGTGGCCGTTTCCTGCAAGAACAGCTTTAAACTCACAGCTGATGGTCACTTAACATTCCCAAGGACTCAGGGCTGTAAAGGACACCTGCCCTAAAAAATTGTGCTGAAGGAGGGAATGGACAAAACAATTCAAAACAGGCAAATGTTTCAAGAAGAGAGTATGAAGAGTTAAGTTTTACTCACGCTCTTTTAAAAAAAAGGAAAATGGATAAAAGCTCAACCTCAGGGAGTGTTAGACCCATGCAATCTAATCTACAAAAAGTTTCAACTTACACCAGTTGACTTACTATCAGCAAAAAGTCTACAAACAATAAATGCTGAAAGGGTTTTAGAGAACTGTGTACACTCTACCTGCTGGTGAGACGTGAAGGGGTAACAGCCAATAATGAGAACAGAAAGGAGCTGTGTTTAAAAGTAAAACTGCAGGCACCATTCGATGCAGCAGGCGCACCATTGGACCTCTCACCTGAGAAGACAAGAATCGAGAAGACACAGGCCGCAAAAGCTGCAGTGCAGCCTTATTCACAATAGCCAAGACAGTGAAGCAATCAAAATGTCCAACAACAGGTGAATGGATAAAGAAGAAGTGGTCCATGTACACAATGGAATAATAGCCATGGAAAACAATGAACCACTGCTCTCTGAGGCACCACAAATGAGTCTGGAGATAATCACGAAACATGAGGTAAGTCGGAAAGCAAAAGACCTATATTCTATGATATCACTTATTGGCGTTATCTAATAACTGACACAAAGGAACATATTTCCACAGAGAAAGACACTCACAGACTTAGAAAACAAACTATGCTCATCTAAAAGGAAAGGTGGGGGGAATGGATAAATTAAGATTAGTGTTACTCTATGTATACAAACACATATTATATCCGTATCTCAAAAAGACCAACCATATAGCAAGGGAGGTGTGCGGAACCCTCAGTAACATTTTACATGGGAAGAGGATCTGTACTTGAATAGACATATATAATGTACAAACGAACCAGATTGTGTTCACCTAGGACAAACAATATTCTAAGCTTTACCCCAATTTAAAAAAAAAATTTAAAACCAAGAAGAAATAATGAGACATAAACTTATGGGGCTTTCTCCATGCACATTCCAATGTAATTTACAAACTAGGAACACGACTTCCAGAAAGGCTCTGCTGCCCTAGTAGCCAGATATGGGAATGGAGATATGCTTCCTGCTTGAGGCCACTTCCTACAACAGCAGCTTTAAACCCATTGCTAAAGGTCACTAAATATTCACCAAACTTGCAGTTCGGTAAAAGACACCTGCTTTCTAAAAAAAATTCTGGGGTGGAAAATCGACCAAAAATTTCAAAAGAGGGCAACCTTCCAAGAACACAATTTCAAGAGTTCTATTGTACTCCCAATTGTTTCCTTTTTTTTAACAGAAAAGGAAACGGTGGAGAAAAATGATGAGTTTTACGAATTTTCAAAGACATGCAAACCCAAATTACAAAAACCTATCAGCTCACAGCAGCCAGTAGGGCCATTAGCATAAATGCTGCAAACAATAAATGCTGAAGCGATTGTGGAGAAATGCGTACCCTGGATTCTAAGGGGGACGTGGTAAGAGCCACTAATGAAAACACAAAGAAGGTGCTTTGAAAAGGGAAACACGGTGCTACCAGTCAATCAATCACACCCACTGCTGGGCCTATCACCTGAGAAAATGAGAATCGAAAAGTCACAGCCTGGCAATCCTGCACTCCAACAATATTTACCATAGCCAACACTTGGAAGCAATGAAAATGTCCATCAACCGAGGAATGCACAAAGTAGAAGTGGTCCACGTACACAGTGGAAAATTACTCCAATAAAAAATAAAAATTAAATGTAAAAATCCAACAAAAGTAAGGAGACATCAGCTTGTGTGGGTTTGTCCGGGCACACTCCACTCTAATTTATAACCGAGAAACACCACAGGCCGCAAGGGCTTTTCCCTAGTTACCAGGGTGGGGGACATAGAAAGGCTGCCGCCCTCTGGCAGTTACCTGCAAAAGCAGCTTTAAAGCCTGTGCTAATGGTCACTTCATAGGAACAAGTACTGCAGAACTGTAAATGAAACAGGCCCTCAAAATGTCTTGAGGGAGGTAAAGGCCAAAACATTTCAAAATGTGACACATACTTAAAGAGAACACTTTGAAGAACTAAGGGGTAATCACAGCTTGAAAAATAGAAAAGGATATGCCTTAAAGCTCAATTTCAACAGAATATGTGGCACATTCGAATTCAACCACAGACAGGTATCAGCTCACACTTGTCAGAATAACCATCAGCAAGAAAACTACAAACAATAAATGCTGAAGGTGTTGTGGAGAAATGCATACCCTCAACTTCAAAGGGGACGTAACTTGGAAAGGGCCACGAATGAGAACAGAATGGAGGTGCCTTAAAAAGGTAAACATTGAGCTACTATATGATCCAGCAGGCCCACTGCTCGACGTAAAACCTAAGAAGAGAGAATTGGAAAGGCACAGGCAGGCAAATCTGCACTGCACAGTATTACAATAGCCAAGATATGGAAGTAACCAAAAAGTCCACCAACAGATGGATGGACAAAGAAGAACTCCTCCATGTACAGATGGAATATTCGCTAGTGAAAAAAATGAAACAATGCCGTTTGCAGCACCATAGATGAGTCTAGACGTAATCACGCCACGTGTAGTAAGTGAGAAAGCAAAAGACACATATCCTATCATATCACTTTTAAGAGTTACTTAAAAATTGATACCAATGAAGATATTTCCACAGAGAAAGGCAATCACAGATTCATTAAAAAACTTATGGTTCACCAAATAGAAAGGGATGAGGATTGGATACATTACCACATTGGGGTTAACAGAGATATACAAACCATGTGAAATATATAACCACCAAAGACGTACGGAAGACCAGGAGAAGACTACTCAACATTGTGTCATAACCTACATGGGAAAAGGATGCGAGGAAGAATAGATGCATGTATATGTGTGAAAGAACCACATCTTGCACACCTAGAACAAACAAACCATTGTAATCATATATGCTGGGATAAAAAATAAAAAGTAAATTACAAATATGAACAAGAAGTAATGAGACATAAACTTAAAGGGCTTTTCCCTGGCACATTCCATTCTAATTTACAACCTAGAACACCACTTCCATTAAGGCTCTGTTTCCCTAGTAACCAAATATGGTAAAGGGGAAATGCTGCCACCTTGTGGCCGTTTCCTGCAAGAACAGCTTTAAACTCACAGCTGATGGTCACTTAACATTCCCAAGGACTCAGGGCTGTAAAGGACACCTGCCCTAAAAAATTGTGCTGAAGGAGGGAATGGACAAAACAATTCAAAACAGGCAAATGTTTCAAGAAGAGAGTATGAAGAGTTAAGTTTTACTCACGCTCTTTTAAAAAAAAGGAAAATGGATAAAAGCTCAACCTCAGGGAGTGTTAGACCCATGCAATCTAATCTACAAAAAGTTTCAACTTACACCAGTTGACTTACTATCAGCAAAAAGTCTACAAACAATAAATGCTGAAAGGGTTTTAGAGAACTGTGTACACTCTACCTGCTGGTGAGACGTGAAGGGGTAACAGCCAATAATGAGAACAGAAAGGAGCTGTGTTTAAAAGTAAAACTGCAGGCACCATTCGATGCAGCAGGCGCACCATTGGACCTCTCACCTGAGAAGACAAGAATCGAGAAGACACAGGCCGCAAAAGCTGCAGTGCAGCCTTATTCACAATAGCCAAGACAGTGAAGCAATCAAAATGTCCAACAACAGGTGAATGGATAAAGAAGAAGTGGTCCATGTACACAATGGAATAATAGCCATGGAAAACAATGAACCACTGCTCTCTGAGGCACCACAAATGAGTCTGGAGATAATCACGAAACATGAGGTAAGTCGGAAAGCAAAAGACCTATATTCTATGATATCACTTATTGGCGTTATCTAATAACTGACACAAAGGAACATATTTCCACAGAGAAAGACACTCACAGACTTAGAAAACAAACTATGCTCATCTAAAAGGAAAGGTGGGGGGAATGGATAAATTAAGATTAGTGTTACTCTATGTATACAAACACATATTATATCCGTATCTCAAAAAGACCAACCATATAGCAAGGGAGGTGTGCGGAACCCTCAGTAACATTTTACATGGGAAGAGGATCTGTACTTGAATAGACATATATAATGTACAAACGAACCAGATTGTGTTCACCTAGGACAAACAATATTCTAAGCTTTACCCCAATTTAAAAAAAAAATTTAAAACCAAGAAGAAATAATGAGACATAAACTTATGGGGCTTTCTCCATGCACATTCCAATGTAATTTACAAACTAGGAACACGACTTCCAGAAAGGCTCTGCTGCCCTAGTAGCCAGATATGGGAATGGAGATATGCTTCCTGCTTGAGGCCACTTCCTACAACAGCAGCTTTAAACCCATTGCTAAAGGTCACTAAATATTCACCAAACTTGCAGTTCGGTAAAAGACACCTGCTTTCTAAAAAAAATTCTGGGGTGGAAAATCGACCAAAAATTTCAAAAGAGGGCAACCTTCCAAGAACACAATTTCAAGAGTTCTATTGTACTCCCAATTGTTTCCTTTTTTTTAACAGAAAAGGAAACGGTGGAGAAAAATGATGAGTTTTACGAATTTTCAAAGACATGCAAACCCAAATTACAAAAACCTATCAGCTCACAGCAGCCAGTAGGGCCATTAGCATAAATGCTGCAAACAATAAATGCTGAAGCGATTGTGGAGAAATGCGTACCCTGGATTCTAAGGGGGACGTGGTAAGAGCCACTAATGAAAACACAAAGAAGGTGCTTTGAAAAGGGAAACACGGTGCTACCAGTCAATCAATCACACCCACTGCTGGGCCTATCACCTGAGAAAATGAGAATCGAAAAGTCACAGCCTGGCAATCCTGCACTCCAACAATATTTACCATAGCCAACACTTGGAAGCAATGAAAATGTCCATCAACCGAGGAATGCACAAAGTAGAAGTGGTCCACGTACACAGTGGAAAATTACTCCAATAAAAAATAAAAATTAAATGTAAAAATCCAACAAAAGTAAGGAGACATCAGCTTGTGTGGGTTTGTCCGGGCACACTCCACTCTAATTTATAACCGAGAAACACCACAGGCCGCAAGGGCTTTTCCCTAGTTACCAGGGTGGGGGACATAGAAAGGCTGCCGCCCTCTGGCAGTTACCTGCAAAAGCAGCTTTAAAGCCTGTGCTAATGGTCACTTCATAGGAACAAGTACTGCAGAACTGTAAATGAAACAGGCCCTCAAAATGTCTTGAGGGAGGTAAAGGCCAAAACATTTCAAAATGTGACACATACTTAAAGAGAACACTTTGAAGAACTAAGGGGTAATCACAGCTTGAAAAATAGAAAAGGATATGCCTTAAAGCTCAATTTCAACAGAATATGTGGCACATTCGAATTCAACCACAGACAGGTATCAGCTCACACTTGTCAGAATAACCATCAGCCAGAAAACTACAAACAATAAATGCTGAAGGTGTTGTGGAGAAATGCATACCCTCAACTTCAAAGGGGACGTAACTTGGAAAGGGCCACGAATGAGAACAGAATGGAGGTGCCTTAAAAAGGTAAACATTGAGCTACTATATGATCCAGCAGGCCCACTGCTCGACGTAAAACCTAAGAAGAGAGAATTGGAAAGGCACAGGCAGGCAAATCTGCACTGCACAGTATTACAATAGCCAAGATATGGAAGTAACCAAAAAGTCCACCAACAGATGGATGGACAAAGAAGAACTCCTCCATGTACAGATGGAATATTCGCTAGTGAAAAAAATGAAACAATGCCGTTTGCAGCACCATAGATGAGTCTAGACGTAATCACGCCACGTGTAGTAAGTGAGAAAGCAAAAGACACATATCCTATCATATCACTTTTAAGAGTTACTTAAAAATTGATACCAATGAAGATATTTCCACAGAGAAAGGCAATCACAGATTCATTAAAAAACTTATGGTTCACCAAATAGAAAGGGATGAGGATTGGATACATTACCACATTGGGGTTAACAGAGATATACAAACCATGTGAAATATATAACCACCAAAGACGTACGGAAGACCAGGAGAAGACTACTCAACATTGTGTCATAACCTACATGGGAAAAGGATGCGAGGAAGAATAGATGCATGTATATGTGTGAAAGAACCACATCTTGCACACCTAGAACAAACAAACCATTGTAATCATATATGCTGGGATAAAAAATAAAAAGTAAATTACAAATATGAACAAGAAGTAATGAGACATAAACTTAAAGGGCTTTTCCCTGGCACATTCCATTCTAATTTACAACCTAGAACACCACTTCCATTAAGGCTCTGTTTCCCTAGTAACCAAATATGGTAAAGGGGAAATGCTGCCACCTTGTGGCCGTTTCCTGCAAGAACAGCTTTAAACTCACAGCTGATGGTCACTTAACATTCCCAAGGACTCAGGGCTGTAAAGGACACCTGCCCTAAAAAATTGTGCTGAAGGAGGGAATGGACAAAACAATTCAAAACAGGCAAATGTTTCAAGAAGAGAGTATGAAGAGTTAAGTTTTACTCACGCTCTTTTAAAAAAAAGGAAAATGGATAAAAGCTCAACCTCAGGGAGTGTTAGACCCATGCAATCTAATCTACAAAAAGTTTCAACTTACACCAGTTGACTTACTATCAGCAAAAAGTCTACAAACAATAAATGCTGAAAGGGTTTTAGAGAACTGTGTACACTCTACCTGCTGGTGAGACGTGAAGGGGTAACAGCCAATAATGAGAACAGAAAGGAGCTGTGTTTAAAAGTAAAACTGCAGGCACCATTCGATGCAGCAGGCGCACCATTGGACCTCTCACCTGAGAAGACAAGAATCGAGAAGACACAGGCCGCAAAAGCTGCAGTGCAGCCTTATTCACAATAGCCAAGACAGTGAAGCAATCAAAATGTCCAACAACAGGTGAATGGATAAAGAAGAAGTGGTCCATGTACACAATGGAATAATAGCCATGGAAAACAATGAACCACTGCTCTCTGAGGCACCACAAATGAGTCTGGAGATAATCACGAAACATGAGGTAAGTCGGAAAGCAAAAGACCTATATTCTATGATATCACTTATTGGCGTTATCTAATAACTGACACAAAGGAACATATTTCCACAGAGAAAGACACTCACAGACTTAGAAAACAAACTATGCTCATCTAAAAGGAAAGGTGGGGGGAATGGATAAATTAAGATTAGTGTTACTCTATGTATACAAACACATATTATATCCGTATCTCAAAAAGACCAACCATATAGCAAGGGAGGTGTGCGGAACCCTCAGTAACATTTTACATGGGAAGAGGATCTGTACTTGAATAGACATATATAATGTACAAACGAACCAGATTGTGTTCACCTAGGACAAACAATATTCTAAGCTTTACCCCAATTTAAAAAAAAAATTTAAAACCAAGAAGAAATAATGAGACATAAACTTATGGGGCTTTCTCCATGCACATTCCAATGTAATTTACAAACTAGGAACACGACTTCCAGAAAGGCTCTGCTGCCCTAGTAGCCAGATATGGGAATGGAGATATGCTTCCTGCTTGAGGCCACTTCCTACAACAGCAGCTTTAAACCCATTGCTAAAGGTCACTAAATATTCACCAAACTTGCAGTTCGGTAAAAGACACCTGCTTTCTAAAAAAATTCTGGGGTGGAAAATCGACCAAAAATTTCAAAAGAGGGCAACCTTCCAAGAACACAATTTCAAGAGTTCTATTGTACTCCCAATTGTTTCCTTTTTTTTAACAGAAAAGGAAACGGTGGAGAAAAATGATGAGTTTTACGAATTTTCAAAGACATGCAAACCCAAATTACAAAAACCTATCAGCTCACAGCAGCCAGTAGGGCCATTAGCATAAATGCTGCAAACAATAAATGCTGAAGCGATTGTGGAGAAATGCGTACCCTGGATTCTAAGGGGGACGTGGTAAGAGCCACTAATGAAAACACAAAGAAGGTGCTTTGAAAAGGGAAACACGGTGCTACCAGTCAATCAATCACACCCACTGCTGGGCCTATCACCTGAGAAAATGAGAATCGAAAAGTCACAGCCTGGCAATCCTGCACTCCAACAATATTTACCATAGCCAACACTTGGAAGCAATGAAAATGTCCATCAACCGAGGAATGCACAAAGTAGAAGTGGTCCACGTACACAGTGGAAAATTACTCCAATAAAAAATAAAAATTAAATGTAAAAATCCAACAAAAGTAAGGAGACATCAGCTTGTGTGGGTTTGTCCGGGCACACTCCACTCTAATTTATAACCGAGAAACACCACAGGCCGCAAGGGCTTTTCCCTAGTTACCAGGGTGGGGGACATAGAAAGGCTGCCGCCCTCTGGCAGTTACCTGCAAAAGCAGCTTTAAAGCCTGTGCTAATGGTCACTTCATAGGAACAAGTACTGCAGAACTGTAAATGAAACAGGCCCTCAAAATGTCTTGAGGGAGGTAAAGGCCAAAACATTTCAAAATGTGACACATACTTAAAGAGAACACTTTGAAGAACTAAGGGGTAATCACAGCTTGAAAAATAGAAAAGGATATGCCTTAAAGCTCAATTTCAACAGAATATGTGGCACATTCGAATTCAACCACAGACAGGTATCAGCTCACACTTGTCAGAATAACCATCAGCCAGAAAACTACAAACAATAAATGCTGAAGGTGTTGTGGAGAAATGCATACCCTCAACTTCAAAGGGGACGTAACTTGGAAAGGGCCACGAATGAGAACAGAATGGAGGTGCCTTAAAAAGGTAAACATTGAGCTACTATATGATCCAGCAGGCCCACTGCTCGACGTAAAACCTAAGAAGAGAGAATTGGAAAGGCACAGGCAGGCAAATCTGCACTGCACAGTATTACAATAGCCAAGATATGGAAGTAACCAAAAAGTCCACCAACAGATGGATGGACAAAGAAGAACTCCTCCATGTACAGATGGAATATTCGCTAGTGAAAAAAATGAAACAATGCCGTTTGCAGCACCATAGATGAGTCTAGACGTAATCACGCCACGTGTAGTAAGTGAGAAAGCAAAAGACACATATCCTATCATATCACTTTTAAGAGTTACTTAAAAATTGATACCAATGAAGATATTTCCACAGAGAAAGGCAATCACAGATTCATTAAAAAACTTATGGTTCACCAAATAGAAAGGGATGAGGATTGGATACATTACCACATTGGGGTTAACAGAGATATACAAACCATGTGAAATATATAACCACCAAAGACGTACGGAAGACCAGGAGAAGACTACTCAACATTGTGTCATAACCTACATGGGAAAAGGATGCGAGGAAGAATAGATGCATGTATATGTGTGAAAGAACCACATCTTGCACACCTAGAACAAACAAACCATTGTAATCATATATGCTGGGATAAAAAATAAAAAGTAAATTACAAATATGAACAAGAAGTAATGAGACATAAACTTAAAGGGCTTTTCCCTGGCACATTCCATTCTAATTTACAACCTAGAACACCACTTCCATTAAGGCTCTGTTTCCCTAGTAACCAAATATGGTAAAGGGGAAATGCTGCCACCTTGTGGCCGTTTCCTGCAAGAACAGCTTTAAACTCACAGCTGATGGTCACTTAACATTCCCAAGGACTCAGGGCTGTAAAGGACACCTGCCCTAAAAAATTGTGCTGAAGGAGGGAATGGACAAAACAATTCAAAACAGGCAAATGTTTCAAGAAGAGAGTATGAAGAGTTAAGTTTTACTCACGCTCTTTTAAAAAAAAGGAAAATGGATAAAAGCTCAACCTCAGGGAGTGTTAGACCCATGCAATCTAATCTACAAAAAGTTTCAACTTACACCAGTTGACTTACTATCAGCAAAAAGTCTACAAACAATAAATGCTGAAAGGGTTTTAGAGAACTGTGTACACTCTACCTGCTGGTGAGACGTGAAGGGGTAACAGCCAATAATGAGAACAGAAAGGAGCTGTGTTTAAAAGTAAAACTGCAGGCACCATTCGATGCAGCAGGCGCACCATTGGACCTCTCACCTGAGAAGACAAGAATCGAGAAGACACAGGCCGCAAAAGCTGCAGTGCAGCCTTATTCACAATAGCCAAGACAGTGAAGCAATCAAAATGTCCAACAACAGGTGAATGGATAAAGAAGAAGTGGTCCATGTACACAATGGAATAATAGCCATGGAAAACAATGAACCACTGCTCTCTGAGGCACCACAAATGAGTCTGGAGATAATCACGAAACATGAGGTAAGTCGGAAAGCAAAAGACCTATATTCTATGATATCACTTATTGGCGTTATCTAATAACTGACACAAAGGAACATATTTCCACAGAGAAAGACACTCACAGACTTAGAAAACAAACTATGCTCATCTAAAAGGAAAGGTGGGGGGAATGGATAAATTAAGATTAGTGTTACTCTATGTATACAAACACATATTATATCCGTATCTCAAAAAGACCAACCATATAGCAAGGGAGGTGTGCGGAACCCTCAGTAACATTTTACATGGGAAGAGGATCTGTACTTGAATAGACATATATAATGTACAAACGAACCAGATTGTGTTCACCTAGGACAAACAATATTCTAAGCTTTACCCCAATTTAAAAAAAAAAATTTAAAACCAAGAAGAAATAATGAGACATAAACTTATGGGGCTTTCTCCATGCACATTCCAATGTAATTTACAAACTAGGAACACGACTTCCAGAAAGGCTCTGCTGCCCTAGTAGCCAGATATGGGAATGGAGATATGCTTCCTGCTTGAGGCCACTTCCTACAACAGCAGCTTTAAACCCATTGCTAAAGGTCACTAAATATTCACCAAACTTGCAGTTCGGTAAAAGACACCTGCTTTCTAAAAAAATTCTGGGGTGGAAAATCGACCAAAAATTTCAAAAGAGGGCAACCTTCCAAGAACACAATTTCAAGAGTTCTACTGTACTCCCAATTGTTTCCTTTTTTTTAACAGAAAAGGAAACGGTGGAGAAAAATGATGAGTTTTACGAATTTTCAAAGACATGCAAACCCAAATTACAAAAACCTATCAGCTCACAGCAGCCAGTAGGGCCATTAGCATAAATGCTGCAAACAATAAATGCTGAAGCGATTGTGGAGAAATGCGTACCCTGGATTCTAAGGGGGACGTGGTAAGAGCCACTAATGAAAACACAAAGAAGGTGCTTTGAAAAGGGAAACACGGTGCTACCAGTCAATCAATCACACCCACTGCTGGGCCTATCACCTGAGAAAATGAGAATCGAAAAGTCACAGCCTGGCAATCCTGCACTCCAACAATATTTACCATAGCCAACACTTGGAAGCAATGAAAATGTCCATCAACCGAGGAATGCACAAAGTAGAAGTGGTCCACGTACACAGTGGAAAATTACTCCAATAAAAAATAAAAATTAAATGTAAAAATCCAACAAAAGTAAGGAGACATCAGCTTGTGTGGGTTTGTCCGGGCACACTCCACTCTAATTTATAACCGAGAAACACCACAGGCCGCAAGGGCTTTTCCCTAGTTACCAGGGTGGGGGACATAGAAAGGCTGCCGCCCTCTGGCAGTTACCTGCAAAAGCAGCTTTAAAGCCTGTGCTAATGGTCACTTCATAGGAACAAGTACTGCAGAACTGTAAATGAAACAGGCCCTCAAAATGTCTTGAGGGAGGTAAAGGCCAAAACATTTCAAAATGTGACACATACTTAAAGAGAACACTTTGAAGAACTAAGGGGTAATCACAGCTTGAAAAATAGAAAAGGATATGCCTTAAAGCTCAATTTCAACAGAATATGTGGCACATTCGAATTCAACCACAGACAGGTATCAGCTCACACTTGTCAGAATAACCATCAGCAAGAAAACTACAAACAATAAATGCTGAAGGTGTTGTGGAGAAATGCATACCCTCAACTTCAAAGGGGACGTAACTTGGAAAGGGCCACGAATGAGAACAGAATGGAGGTGCCTTAAAAAGGTAAACATTGAGCTACTATATGATCCAGCAGGCCCACTGCTCGACGTAAAACCTAAGAAGAGAGAATTGGAAAGGCACAGGCAGGCAAATCTGCACTGCACAGTATTACAATAGCCAAGATATGGAAGTAACCAAAAAGTCCACCAACAGATGGATGGACAAAGAAGAACTCCTCCATGTACAGATGGAATATTCGCTAGTGAAAAAAATGAAACAATGCCGTTTGCAGCACCATAGATGAGTCTAGACGTAATCACGCCACGTGTAGTAAGTGAGAAAGCAAAAGACACATATCCTATCATATCACTTTTAAGAGTTACTTAAAAATTGATACCAATGAAGATATTTCCACAGAGAAAGGCAATCACAGATTCATTAAAAAACTTATGGTTCACCAAATAGAAAGGGATGAGGATTGGATACATTACCACATTGGGGTTAACAGAGATATACAAACCATGTGAAATATATAACCACCAAAGACGTACGGAAGACCAGGAGAAGACTACTCAACATTGTGTCATAACCTACATGGGAAAAGGATGCGAGGAAGAATAGATGCATGTATATGTGTGAAAGAACCACATCTTGCACACCTAGAACAAACAAACCATTGTAATCATATATGCTGGGATAAAAAATAAAAAGTAAATTACAAATATGAACAAGAAGTAATGAGACATAAACTTAAAGGGCTTTTCCCTGGCACATTCCATTCTAATTTACAACCTAGAACACCACTTCCATTAAGGCTCTGTTTCCCTAGTAACCAAATATGGTAAAGGGGAAATGCTGCCACCTTGTGGCCGTTTCCTGCAAGAACAGCTTTAAACTCACAGCTGATGGTCACTTAACATTCCCAAGGACTCAGGGCTGTAAAGGACACCTGCCCTAAAAAATTGTGCTGAAGGAGGGAATGGACAAAACAATTCAAAACAGGCAAATGTTTCAAGAAGAGAGTATGAAGAGTTAAGTTTTACTCACGCTCTTTTAAAAAAAAGGAAAATGGATAAAAGCTCAACCTCAGGGAGTGTTAGACCCATGCAATCTAATCTACAAAAAGTTTCAACTTACACCAGTTGACTTACTATCAGCAAAAAGTCTACAAACAATAAATGCTGAAAGGGTTTTAGAGAACTGTGTACACTCTACCTGCTGGTGAGACGTGAAGGGGTAACAGCCAATAATGAGAACAGAAAGGAGCTGTGTTTAAAAGTAAAACTGCAGGCACCATTCGATGCAGCAGGCGCACCATTGGACCTCTCACCTGAGAAGACAAGAATCGAGAAGACACAGGCCGCAAAAGCTGCAGTGCAGCCTTATTCACAATAGCCAAGACAGTGAAGCAATCAAAATGTCCAACAACAGGTGAATGGATAAAGAAGAAGTGGTCCATGTACACAATGGAATAATAGCCATGGAAAACAATGAACCACTGCTCTCTGAGGCACCACAAATGAGTCTGGAGATAATCACGAAACATGAGGTAAGTCGGAAAGCAAAAGACCTATATTCTATGATATCACTTATTGGCGTTATCTAATAACTGACACAAAGGAACATATTTCCACAGAGAAAGACACTCACAGACTTAGAAAACAAACTATGCTCATCTAAAAGGAAAGGTGGGGGGAATGGATAAATTAAGATTAGTGTTACTCTATGTATACAAACACATATTATATCCGTATCTCAAAAAGACCAACCATATAGCAAGGGAGGTGTGCGGAACCCTCAGTAACATTTTACATGGGAAGAGGATCTGTACTTGAATAGACATATATAATGTACAAACGAACCAGATTGTGTTCACCTAGGACAAACAATATTCTAAGCTTTACCCCAATTTAAAAAAAAAAATTTAAAACCAAGAAGAAATAATGAGACATAAACTTATGGGGCTTTCTCCATGCACATTCCAATGTAATTTACAAACTAGGAACACGACTTCCAGAAAGGCTCTGCTGCCCTAGTAGCCAGATATGGGAATGGAGATATGCTTCCTGCTTGAGGCCACTTCCTACAACAGCAGCTTTAAACCCATTGCTAAAGGTCACTAAATATTCACCAAACTTGCAGTTCGGTAAAAGACACCTGCTTTCTAAAAAAATTCTGGGGTGGAAAATCGACCAAAAATTTCAAAAGAGGGCAACCTTCCAAGAACACAATTTCAAGAGTTCTATTGTACTCCCAATTGTTTCCTTTTTTTTAACAGAAAAGGAAACGGTGGAGAAAAATGATGAGTTTTACGAATTTTCAAAGACATGCAAACCCAAATTACAAAAACCTATCAGCTCACAGCAGCCAGTAGGGCCATTAGCATAAATGCTGCAAACAATAAATGCTGAAGCGATTGTGGAGAAATGCGTACCCTGGATTCTAAGGGGGACGTGGTAAGAGCCACTAATGAAAACACAAAGAAGGTGCTTTGAAAAGGGAAACACGGTGCTACCAGTCAATCAATCACACCCACTGCTGGGCCTATCACCTGAGAAAATGAGAATCGAAAAGTCACAGCCTGGCAATCCTGCACTCCAACAATATTTACCATAGCCAACACTTGGAAGCAATGAAAATGTCCATCAACCGAGGAATGCACAAAGTAGAAGTGGTCCACGTACACAGTGGAAAATTACTCCAATAAAAAATAAAAATTAAATGTAAAAATCCAACAAAAGTAAGGAGACATCAGCTTGTGTGGGTTTGTCCGGGCACACTCCACTCTAATTTATAACCGAGAAACACCACAGGCCGCAAGGGCTTTTCCCTAGTTACCAGGGTGGGGGACATAGAAAGGCTGCCGCCCTCTGGCAGTTACCTGCAAAAGCAGCTTTAAAGCCTGTGCTAATGGTCACTTCATAGGAACAAGTACTGCAGAACTGTAAATGAAACAGGCCCTCAAAATGTCTTGAGGGAGGTAAAGGCCAAAACATTTCAAAATGTGACACATACTTAAAGAGAACACTTTGAAGAACTAAGGGGTAATCACAGCTTGAAAAATAGAAAAGGATATGCCTTAAAGCTCAATTTCAACAGAATATGTGGCACATTCGAATTCAACCACAGACAGGTATCAGCTCACACTTGTCAGAATAACCATCAGCCAGAAAACTACAAACAATAAATGCTGAAGGTGTTGTGGAGAAATGCATACCCTCAACTTCAAAGGGGACGTAACTTGGAAAGGGCCACGAATGAGAACAGAATGGAGGTGCCTTAAAAAGGTAAACATTGAGCTACTATATGATCCAGCAGGCCCACTGCTCAACGTAAAACCTAAGAAGAGAGAATTGGAAAGGCACAGGCAGGCAAATCTGCACTGCACAGTATTACAATAGCCAAGATATGGAAGTAACCAAAAAGTCCACCAACAGATGGATGGACAAAGAAGAACTCCTCCATGTACAGATGGAATATTCGCTAGTGAAAAAAATGAAACAATGCCGTTTGCAGCACCATAGATGAGTCTAGACGTAATCACGCCACGTGTAGTAAGTGAGAAAGCAAAAGACACATATCCTATCATATCACTTTTAAGAGTTACTTAAAAATTGATACCAATGAAGATATTTCCACAGAGAAAGGCAATCACAGATTCATTAAAAAACTTATGGTTCACCAAATAGAAAGGGATGAGGATTGGATACATTACCACATTGGGGTTAACAGAGATATACAAACCATGTGAAATATATAACCACCAAAGACGTACGGAAGACCAGGAGAAGACTACTCAACATTGTGTCATAACCTACATGGGAAAAGGATGCGAGGAAGAATAGATGCATGTATATGTGTGAAAGAACCACATCTTGCACACCTAGAACAAACAAACCATTGTAATCATATATGCTGGGATAAAAAATAAAAAGTAAATTACAAATATGAACAAGAAGTAATGAGACATAAACTTAAAGGGCTTTTCCCTGGCACATTCCATTCTAATTTACAACCTAGAACACCACTTCCATTAAGGCTCTGTTTCCCTAGTAACCAAATATGGTAAAGGGGAAATGCTGCCACCTTGTGGCCGTTTCCTGCAAGAACAGCTTTAAACTCACAGCTGATGGTCACTTAACATTCCCAAGGACTCAGGGCTGTAAAGGACACCTGCCCTAAAAAATTGTGCTGAAGGAGGGAATGGACAAAACAATTCAAAACAGGCAAATGTTTCAAGAAGAGAGTATGAAGAGTTAAGTTTTACTCACGCTCTTTTAAAAAAAAGGAAAATGGATAAAAGCTCAACCTCAGGGAGTGTTAGACCCATGCAATCTAATCTACAAAAAGTTTCAACTTACACCAGTTGACTTACTATCAGCAAAAAGTCTACAAACAATAAATGCTGAAAGGGTTTTAGAGAACTGTGTACACTCTACCTGCTGGTGAGACGTGAAGGGGTAACAGCCAATAATGAGAACAGAAAGGAGCTGTGTTTAAAAGTAAAACTGCAGGCACCATTCGATGCAGCAGGCGCACCATTGGACCTCTCACCTGGGAAGACAAGAATCGAGAAGACACAGGCCGCAAAAGCTGCAGTGCAGCCTTATTCACAATAGCCAAGACAGTGAAGCAATCAAAATGTCCAACAACAGGTGAATGGATAAAGAAGAAGTGGTCCATGTACACAATGGAATAATAGCCATGGAAAACAATGAACCACTGCTCTCTGAGGCACCACAAATGAGTCTGGAGATAATCACGAAACATGAGGTAAGTCGGAAAGCAAAAGACCTATATTCTATGATATCACTTATTGGCGTTATCTAATAACTGACACAAAGGAACATATTTCCACAGAGAAAGACACTCACAGACTTAGAAAACAAACTATGCTCATCTAAAAGGAAAGGTGGGGGGAATGGATAAATTAAGATTAGTGTTACTCTATGTATACAAACACATATTATATCCGTATCTCAAAAAGACCAACCATATAGCAAGGGAGGTGTGCGGAACCCTCAGTAACATTTTACATGGGAAGAGGATCTGTACTTGAATAGACATATATAATGTACAAACGAACCAGATTGTGTTCACCTAGGACAAACAATATTCTAAGCTTTACCCCAATTTAAAAAAAAAAAATTTAAAACCAAGAAGAAATAATGAGACATAAACTTATGGGGCTTTCTCCATGCACATTCCAATGTAATTTACAAACTAGGAACACGACTTCCAGAAAGGCTCTGCTGCCCTAGTAGCCAGATATGGGAATGGAGATATGCTTCCTGCTTGAGGCCACTTCCTACAACAGCAGCTTTAAACCCATTGCTAAAGGTCACTAAATATTCACCAAACTTGCAGTTCGGTAAAAGACACCTGCTTTCTAAAAAAATTCTGGGGTGGAAAATCGACCAAAAATTTCAAAAGAGGGCAACCTTCCAAGAACACAATTTCAAGAGTTCTATTGTACTCCCAATTGTTTCCTTTTTTTTAACAGAAAAGGAAACGGTGGAGAAAAATGATGAGTTTTACGAATTTTCAAAGACATGCAAACCCAAATTACAAAAACCTATCAGCTCACAGCAGCCAGTAGGGCCATTAGCATAAATGCTGCAAACAATAAATGCTGAAGCGATTGTGGAGAAATGCGTACCCTGGATTCTAAGGGGGACGTGGTAAGAGCCACTAATGAAAACACAAAGAAGGTGCTTTGAAAAGGGAAACACGGTGCTACCAGTCAATCAATCACACCCACTGCTGGGCCTATCACCTGAGAAAATGAGAATCGAAAAGTCACAGCCTGGCAATCCTGCACTCCAACAATATTTACCATAGCCAACACTTGGAAGCAATGAAAATGTCCATCAACCGAGGAATGCACAAAGTAGAAGTGGTCCACGTACACAGTGGAAAATTACTCCAATAAAAAATAAAAATTAAATGTAAAAATCCAACAAAAGTAAGGAGACATCAGCTTGTGTGGGTTTGTCCGGGCACACTCCACTCTAATTTATAACCGAGAAACACCACAGGCCGCAAGGGCTTTTCCCTAGTTACCAGGGTGGGGGACATAGAAAGGCTGCCGCCCTCTGGCAGTTACCTGCAAAAGCAGCTTTAAAGCCTGTGCTAATGGTCACTTCATAGGAACAAGTACTGCAGAACTGTAAATGAAACAGGCCCTCAAAATGTCTTGAGGGAGGTAAAGGCCAAAACATTTCAAAATGTGACACATACTTAAAGAGAACACTTTGAAGAACTAAGGGGTAATCACAGCTTGAAAAATAGAAAAGGATATGCCTTAAAGCTCAATTTCAACAGAATATGTGGCACATTCGAATTCAACCACAGACAGGTATCAGCTCACACTTGTCAGAATAACCATCAGCAAGAAAACTACAAACAATAAATGCTGAAGGTGTTGTGGAGAAATGCATACCCTCAACTTCAAAGGGGACGTAACTTGGAAAGGGCCACGAATGAGAACAGAATGGAGGTGCCTTAAAAAGGTAAACATTGAGCTACTATATGATCCAGCAGGCCCACTGCTCGACGTAAAACCTAAGAAGAGAGAATTGGAAAGGCACAGGCAGGCAAATCTGCACTGCACAGTATTACAATAGCCAAGATATGGAAGTAACCAAAAAGTCCACCAACAGATGGATGGACAAAGAAGAACTCCTCCATGTACAGATGGAATATTCGCTAGTGAAAAAAATGAAACAATGCCGTTTGCAGCACCATAGATGAGTCTAGACGTAATCACGCCACGTGTAGTAAGTGAGAAAGCAAAAGACACATATCCTATCATATCACTTTTAAGAGTTACTTAAAAATTGATACCAATGAAGATATTTCCACAGAGAAAGGCAATCACAGATTCATTAAAAAACTTATGGTTCACCAAATAGAAAGGGATGAGGATTGGATACATTACCACATTGGGGTTAACAGAGATATACAAACCATGTGAAATATATAACCACCAAAGACGTACGGAAGACCAGGAGAAGACTACTCAACATTGTGTCATAACCTACATGGGAAAAGGATGCGAGGAAGAATAGATGCATGTATATGTGTGAAAGAACCACATCTTGCACACCTAGAACAAACAAACCATTGTAATCATATATGCTGGGATAAAAAATAAAAAGTAAATTACAAATATGAACAAGAAGTAATGAGACATAAACTTAAAGGGCTTTTCCCTGGCACATTCCATTCTAATTTACAACCTAGAACACCACTTCCATTAAGGCTCTGTTTCCCTAGTAACCAAATATGGTAAAGGGGAAATGCTGCCACCTTGTGGCCGTTTCCTGCAAGAACAGCTTTAAACTCACAGCTGATGGTCACTTAACATTCCCAAGGACTCAGGGCTGTAAAGGACACCTGCCCTAAAAAATTGTGCTGAAGGAGGGAATGGACAAAACAATTCAAAACAGGCAAATGTTTCAAGAAGAGAGTATGAAGAGTTAAGTTTTACTCACGCTCTTTTAAAAAAAAGGAAAATGGATAAAAGCTCAACCTCAGGGAGTGTTAGACCCATGCAATCTAATCTACAAAAAGTTTCAACTTACACCAGTTGACTTACTATCAGCAAAAAGTCTACAAACAATAAATGCTGAAAGGGTTTTAGAGAACTGTGTACACTCTACCTGCTGGTGAGACGTGAAGGGGTAACAGCCAATAATGAGAACAGAAAGGAGCTGTGTTTAAAAGTAAAACTGCAGGCACCATTCGATGCAGCAGGCGCACCATTGGACCTCTCACCTGAGAAGACAAGAATCGAGAAGACACAGGCCGCAAAAGCTGCAGTGCAGCCTTATTCACAATAGCCAAGACAGTGAAGCAATCAAAATGTCCAACAACAGGTGAATGGATAAAGAAGAAGTGGTCCATGTACACAATGGAATAATAGCCATGGAAAACAATGAACCACTGCTCTCTGAGGCACCACAAATGAGTCTGGAGATAATCACGAAACATGAGGTAAGTCGGAAAGCAAAAGACCTATATTCTATGATATCACTTATTGGCGTTATCTAATAACTGACACAAAGGAACATATTTCCACAGAGAAAGACACTCACAGACTTAGAAAACAAACTATGCTCATCTAAAAGGAAAGGTGGGGGGAATGGATAAATTAAGATTAGTGTTACTCTATGTATACAAACACATATTATATCCGTATCTCAAAAAGACCAACCATATAGCAAGGGAGGTGTGCGGAACCCTCAGTAACATTTTACATGGGAAGAGGATCTGTACTTGAATAGACATATATAATGTACAAACGAACCAGATTGTGTTCACCTAGGACAAACAATATTCTAAGCTTTACCCCAATTTAAAAAAAAAAATTTAAAACCAAGAAGAAATAATGAGACATAAACTTATGGGGCTTTCTCCATGCACATTCCAATGTAATTTACAAACTAGGAACACGACTTCCAGAAAGGCTCTGCTGCCCTAGTAGCCAGATATGGGAATGGAGATATGCTTCCTGCTTGAGGCCACTTCCTACAACAGCAGCTTTAAACCCATTGCTAAAGGTCACTAAATATTCACCAAACTTGCAGTTCGGTAAAAGACACCTGCTTTCTAAAAAAATTCTGGGGTGGAAAATCGACCAAAAATTTCAAAAGAGGGCAACCTTCCAAGAACACAATTTCAAGAGTTCTACTGTACTCCCAATTGTTTCCTTTTTTTTAACAGAAAAGGAAACGGTGGAGAAAAATGATGAGTTTTACGAATTTTCAAAGACATGCAAACCCAAATTACAAAAACCTATCAGCTCACAGCAGCCAGTAGGGCCATTAGCATAAATGCTGCAAACAATAAATGCTGAAGCGATTGTGGAGAAATGCGTACCCTGGATTCTAAGGGGGACGTGGTAAGAGCCACTAATGAAAACACAAAGAAGGTGCTTTGAAAAGGGAAACACGGTGCTACCAGTCAATCAATCACACCCACTGCTGGGCCTATCACCTGAGAAAATGAGAATCGAAAAGTCACAGCCTGGCAATCCTGCACTCCAACAATATTTACCATAGCCAACACTTGGAAGCAATGAAAATGTCCATCAACCGAGGAATGCACAAAGTAGAAGTGGTCCACGTACACAGTGGAAAATTACTCCAATAAAAAATAAAAATTAAATGTAAAAATCCAACAAAAGTAAGGAGACATCAGCTTGTGTGGGTTTGTCCGGGCACACTCCACTCTAATTTATAACCGAGAAACACCACAGGCCGCAAGGGCTTTTCCCTAGTTACCAGGGTGGGGGACATAGAAAGGCTGCCGCCCTCTGGCAGTTACCTGCAAAAGCAGCTTTAAAGCCTGTGCTAATGGTCACTTCATAGGAACAAGTACTGCAGAACTGTAAATGAAACAGGCCCTCA
Source organism: Balaenoptera ricei (assembly GCF_028023285.1). Classification (NCBI taxonomy): domain Eukaryota; kingdom Metazoa; phylum Chordata; class Mammalia; order Artiodactyla; family Balaenopteridae; genus Balaenoptera; species Balaenoptera ricei. The sequence continues at coordinate 23,409 of NW_026778007.1, forward strand.
AAATGTCTTGAGGGAGGTAAAGGCCAAAACATTTCAAAATGTGACACATACTTAAAGAGAACACTTTGAAGAACTAAGGGGTAATCACAGCTTGAAAAATAGAAAAGGATATGCCTTAAAGCTCAATTTCAACAGAATATGTGGCACATTCGAATTCAACCACAGACAGGTATCAGCTCACACTTGTCAGAATAACCATCAGCAAGAAAACTACAAACAATAAATGCTGAAGGTGTTGTGGAGAAATGCATACCCTCAACTTCAAAGGGGACGTAACTTGGAAAGGGCCACGAATGAGAACAGAATGGAGGTGCCTTAAAAAGGTAAACATTGAGCTACTATATGATCCAGCAGGCCCACTGCTCGACGTAAAACCTAAGAAGAGAGAATTGGAAAGGCACAGGCAGGCAAATCTGCACTGCACAGTATTACAATAGCCAAGATATGGAAGTAACCAAAAAGTCCACCAACAGATGGATGGACAAAGAAGAACTCCTCCATGTACAGATGGAATATTCGCTAGTGAAAAAAATGAAACAATGCCGTTTGCAGCACCATAGATGAGTCTAGACGTAATCACGCCACGTGTAGTAAGTGAGAAAGCAAAAGACACATATCCTATCATATCACTTTTAAGAGTTACTTAAAAATTGATACCAATGAAGATATTTCCACAGAGAAAGGCAATCACAGATTCATTAAAAAACTTATGGTTCACCAAATAGAAAGGGATGAGGATTGGATACATTACCACATTGGGGTTAACAGAGATATACAAACCATGTGAAATATATAACCACCAAAGACGTACGGAAGACCAGGAGAAGACTACTCAACATTGTGTCATAACCTACATGGGAAAAGGATGCGAGGAAGAATAGATGCATGTATATGTGTGAAAGAACCACATCTTGCACACCTAGAACAAACAAACCATTGTAATCATATATGCTGGGATAAAAAATAAAAAGTAAATTACAAATATGAACAAGAAGTAATGAGACATAAACTTAAAGGGCTTTTCCCTGGCACATTCCATTCTAATTTACAACCTAGAACACCACTTCCATTAAGGCTCTGTTTCCCTAGTAACCAAATATGGTAAAGGGGAAATGCTGCCACCTTGTGGCCGTTTCCTGCAAGAACAGCTTTAAACTCACAGCTGATGGTCACTTAACATTCCCAAGGACTCAGGGCTGTAAAGGACACCTGCCCTAAAAAATTGTGCTGAAGGAGGGAATGGACAAAACAATTCAAAACAGGCAAATGTTTCAAGAAGAGAGTATGAAGAGTTAAGTTTTACTCACGCTCTTTTAAAAAAAAGGAAAATGGATAAAAGCTCAACCTCAGGGAGTGTTAGACCCATGCAATCTAATCTACAAAAAGTTTCAACTTACACCAGTTGACTTACTATCAGCAAAAAGTCTACAAACAATAAATGCTGAAAGGGTTTTAGAGAACTGTGTACACTCTACCTGCTGGTGAGACGTGAAGGGGTAACAGCCAATAATGAGAACAGAAAGGAGCTGTGTTTAAAAGTAAAACTGCAGGCACCATTCGATGCAGCAGGCGCACCATTGGACCTCTCACCTGAGAAGACAAGAATCGAGAAGACACAGGCCGCAAAAGCTGCAGTGCAGCCTTATTCACAATAGCCAAGACAGTGAAGCAATCAAAATGTCCAACAACAGGTGAATGGATAAAGAAGAAGTGGTCCATGTACACAATGGAATAATAGCCATGGAAAACAATGAACCACTGCTCTCTGAGGCACCACAAATGAGTCTGGAGATAATCACGAAACATGAGGTAAGTCGGAAAGCAAAAGACCTATATTCTATGATATCACTTATTGGCGTTATCTAATAACTGACACAAAGGAACATATTTCCACAGAGAAAGACACTCACAGACTTAGAAAACAAACTATGCTCATCTAAAAGGAAAGGTGGGGGGAATGGATAAATTAAGATTAGTGTTACTCTATGTATACAAACACATATTATATCCGTATCTCAAAAAGACCAACCATATAGCAAGGGAGGTGTGCGGAACCCTCAGTAACATTTTACATGGGAAGAGGATCTGTACTTGAATAGACATATATAATGTACAAACGAACCAGATTGTGTTCACCTAGGACAAACAATATTCTAAGCTTTACCCCAATTTAAAAAAAAAAATTTAAAACCAAGAAGAAATAATGAGACATAAACTTATGGGGCTTTCTCCATGCACATTCCAATGTAATTTACAAACTAGGAACACGACTTCCAGAAAGGCTCTGCTGCCCTAGTAGCCAGATATGGGAATGGAGATATGCTTCCTGCTTGAGGCCACTTCCTACAACAGCAGCTTTAAACCCATTGCTAAAGGTCACTAAATATTCACCAAACTTGCAGTTCGGTAAAAGACACCTGCTTTCTAAAAAAATTCTGGGGTGGAAAATCGACCAAAAATTTCAAAAGAGGGCAACCTTCCAAGAACACAATTTCAAGAGTTCTACTGTACTCCCAATTGTTTCCTTTTTTTTAACAGAAAAGGAAACGGTGGAGAAAAATGATGAGTTTTACGAATTTTCAAAGACATGCAAACCCAAATTACAAAAACCTATCAGCTCACAGCAGCCAGTAGGGCCATTAGCATAAATGCTGCAAACAATAAATGCTGAAGCGATTGTGGAGAAATGCGTACCCTGGATTCTAAGGGGGACGTGGTAAGAGCCACTAATGAAAACACAAAGAAGGTGCTTTGAAAAGGGAAACACGGTGCTACCAGTCAATCAATCACACCCACTGCTGGGCCTATCACCTGAGAAAATGAGAATCGAAAAGTCACAGCCTGGCAATCCTGCACTCCAACAATATTTACCATAGCCAACACTTGGAAGCAATGAAAATGTCCATCAACCGAGGAATGCACAAAGTAGAAGTGGTCCACGTACACAGTGGAAAATTACTCCAATAAAAAATAAAAATTAAATGTAAAAATCCAACAAAAGTAAGGAGACATCAGCTTGTGTGGGTTTGTCCGGGCACACTCCACTCTAATTTATAACCGAGAAACACCACAGGCCGCAAGGGCTTTTCCCTAGTTACCAGGGTGGGGGACATAGAAAGGCTGCCGCCCTCTGGCAGTTACCTGCAAAAGCAGCTTTAAAGCCTGTGCTAATGGTCACTTCATAGGAACAAGTACTGCAGAACTGTAAATGAAACAGGCCCTCAAAATGTCTTGAGGGAGGTAAAGGCCAAAACATTTCAAAATGTGACACATACTTAAAGAGAACACTTTGAAGAACTAAGGGGTAATCACAGCTTGAAAAATAGAAAAGGATATGCCTTAAAGCTCAATTTCAACAGAATATGTGGCACATTCGAATTCAACCACAGACAGGTATCAGCTCACACTTGTCAGAATAACCATCAGCAAGAAAACTACAAACAATAAATGCTGAAGGTGTTGTGGAGAAATGCATACCCTCAACTTCAAAGGGGACGTAACTTGGAAAGGGCCACGAATGAGAACAGAATGGAGGTGCCTTAAAAAGGTAAACATTGAGCTACTATATGATCCAGCAGGCCCACTGCTCGACGTAAAACCTAAGAAGAGAGAATTGGAAAGGCACAGGCAGGCAAATCTGCACTGCACAGTATTACAATAGCCAAGATATGGAAGTAACCAAAAAGTCCACCAACAGATGGATGGACAAAGAAGAACTCCTCCATGTACAGATGGAATATTCGCTAGTGAAAAAAATGAAACAATGCCGTTTGCAGCACCATAGATGAGTCTAGACGTAATCACGCCACGTGTAGTAAGTGAGAAAGCAAAAGACACATATCCTATCATATCACTTTTAAGAGTTACTTAAAAATTGATACCAATGAAGATATTTCCACAGAGAAAGGCAATCACAGATTCATTAAAAAACTTATGGTTCACCAAATAGAAAGGGATGAGGATTGGATACATTACCACATTGGGGTTAACAGAGATATACAAACCATGTGAAATATATAACCACCAAAGACGTACGGAAGACCAGGAGAAGACTACTCAACATTGTGTCATAACCTACATGGGAAAAGGATGCGAGGAAGAATAGATGCATGTATATGTGTGAAAGAACCACATCTTGCACACCTAGAACAAACAAACCATTGTAATCATATATGCTGGGATAAAAAATAAAAAGTAAATTACAAATATGAACAAGAAGTAATGAGACATAAACTTAAAGGGCTTTTCCCTGGCACATTCCATTCTAATTTACAACCTAGAACACCACTTCCATTAAGGCTCTGTTTCCCTAGTAACCAAATATGGTAAAGGGGAAATGCTGCCACCTTGTGGCCGTTTCCTGCAAGAACAGCTTTAAACTCACAGCTGATGGTCACTTAACATTCCCAAGGACTCAGGGCTGTAAAGGACACCTGCCCTAAAAAATTGTGCTGAAGGAGGGAATGGACAAAACAATTCAAAACAGGCAAATGTTTCAAGAAGAGAGTATGAAGAGTTAAGTTTTACTCACGCTCTTTTAAAAAAAAGGAAAATGGATAAAAGCTCAACCTCAGGGAGTGTTAGACCCATGCAATCTAATCTACAAAAAGTTTCAACTTACACCAGTTGACTTACTATCAGCAAAAAGTCTACAAACAATAAATGCTGAAAGGGTTTTAGAGAACTGTGTACACTCTACCTGCTGGTGAGACGTGAAGGGGTAACAGCCAATAATGAGAACAGAAAGGAGCTGTGTTTAAAAGTAAAACTGCAGGCACCATTCGATGCAGCAGGCGCACCATTGGACCTCTCACCTGAGAAGACAAGAATCGAGAAGACACAGGCCGCAAAAGCTGCAGTGCAGCCTTATTCACAATAGCCAAGACAGTGAAGCAATCAAAATGTCCAACAACAGGTGAATGGATAAAGAAGAAGTGGTCCATGTACACAATGGAATAATAGCCATGGAAAACAATGAACCACTGCTCTCTGAGGCACCACAAATGAGTCTGGAGATAATCACGAAACATGAGGTAAGTCGGAAAGCAAAAGACCTATATTCTATGATATCACTTATTGGCGTTATCTAATAACTGACACAAAGGAACATATTTCCACAGAGAAAGACACTCACAGACTTAGAAAACAAACTATGCTCATCTAAAAGGAAAGGTGGGGGGAATGGATAAATTAAGATTAGTGTTACTCTATGTATACAAACACATATTATATCCGTATCTCAAAAAGACCAACCATATAGCAAGGGAGGTGTGCGGAACCCTCAGTAACATTTTACATGGGAAGAGGATCTGTACTTGAATAGACATATATAATGTACAAACGAACCAGATTGTGTTCACCTAGGACAAACAATATTCTAAGCTTTACCCCAATTTAAAAAAAAAAATTTAAAACCAAGAAGAAATAATGAGACATAAACTTATGGGGCTTTCTCCATGCACATTCCAATGTAATTTACAAACTAGGAACACGACTTCCAGAAAGGCTCTGCTGCCCTAGTAGCCAGATATGGGAATGGAGATATGCTTCCTGCTTGAGGCCACTTCCTACAACAGCAGCTTTAAACCCATTGCTAAAGGTCACTAAATATTCACCAAACTTGCAGTTCGGTAAAAGACACCTGCTTTCTAAAAAAATTCTGGGGTGGAAAATCGACCAAAAATTTCAAAAGAGGGCAACCTTCCAAGAACACAATTTCAAGAGTTCTATTGTACTCCCAATTGTTTCCTTTTTTTTAACAGAAAAGGAAACGGTGGAGAAAAATGATGAGTTTTACGAATTTTCAAAGACATGCAAACCCAAATTACAAAAACCTATCAGCTCACAGCAGCCAGTAGGGCCATTAGCATAAATGCTGCAAACAATAAATGCTGAAGCGATTGTGGAGAAATGCGTACCCTGGATTCTAAGGGGGACGTGGTAAGAGCCACTAATGAAAACACAAAGAAGGTGCTTTGAAAAGGGAAACACGGTGCTACCAGTCAATCAATCACACCCACTGCTGGGCCTATCACCTGAGAAAATGAGAATCGAAAAGTCACAGCCTGGCAATCCTGCACTCCAACAATATTTACCATAGCCAACACTTGGAAGCAATGAAAATGTCCATCAACCGAGGAATGCACAAAGTAGAAGTGGTCCACGTACACAGTGGAAAATTACTCCAATAAAAAATAAAAATTAAATGTAAAAATCCAACAAAAGTAAGGAGACATCAGCTTGTGTGGGTTTGTCCGGGCACACTCCACTCTAATTTATAACCGAGAAACACCACAGGCCGCAAGGGCTTTTCCCTAGTTACCAGGGTGGGGGACATAGAAAGGCTGCCGCCCTCTGGCAGTTACCTGCAAAAGCAGCTTTAAAGCCTGTGCTAATGGTCACTTCATAGGAACAAGTACTGCAGAACTGTAAATGAAACAGGCCCTCAAAATGTCTTGAGGGAGGTAAAGGCCAAAACATTTCAAAATGTGACACATACTTAAAGAGAACACTTTGAAGAACTAAGGGGTAATCACAGCTTGAAAAATAGAAAAGGATATGCCTTAAAGCTCAATTTCAACAGAATATGTGGCACATTCGAATTCAACCACAGACAGGTATCAGCTCACACTTGTCAGAATAACCATCAGCCAGAAAACTACAAACAATAAATGCTGAAGGTGTTGTGGAGAAATGCATACCCTCAACTTCAAAGGGGACGTAACTTGGAAAGGGCCACGAATGAGAACAGAATGGAGGTGCCTTAAAAAGGTAAACATTGAGCTACTATATGATCCAGCAGGCCCACTGCTCGACGTAAAACCTAAGAAGAGAGAATTGGAAAGGCACAGGCAGGCAAATCTGCACTGCACAGTATTACAATAGCCAAGATATGGAAGTAACCAAAAAGTCCACCAACAGATGGATGGACAAAGAAGAACTCCTCCATGTACAGATGGAATATTCGCTAGTGAAAAAAATGAAACAATGCCGTTTGCAGCACCATAGATGAGTCTAGACGTAATCACGCCACGTGTAGTAAGTGAGAAAGCAAAAGACACATATCCTATCATATCACTTTTAAGAGTTACTTAAAAATTGATACCAATGAAGATATTTCCACAGAGAAAGGCAATCACAGATTCATTAAAAAACTTATGGTTCACCAAATAGAAAGGGATGAGGATTGGATACATTACCACATTGGGGTTAACAGAGATATACAAACCATGTGAAATATATAACCACCAAAGACGTACGGAAGACCAGGAGAAGACTACTCAACATTGTGTCATAACCTACATGGGAAAAGGATGCGAGGAAGAATAGATGCATGTATATGTGTGAAAGAACCACATCTTGCACACCTAGAACAAACAAACCATTGTAATCATATATGCTGGGATAAAAAATAAAAAGTAAATTACAAATATGAACAAGAAGTAATGAGACATAAACTTAAAGGGCTTTTCCCTGGCACATTCCATTCTAATTTACAACCTAGAACACCACTTCCATTAAGGCTCTGTTTCCCTAGTAACCAAATATGGTAAAGGGGAAATGCTGCCACCTTGTGGCCGTTTCCTGCAAGAACAGCTTTAAACTCACAGCTGATGGTCACTTAACATTCCCAAGGACTCAGGGCTGTAAAGGACACCTGCCCTAAAAAATTGTGCTGAAGGAGGGAATGGACAAAACAATTCAAAACAGGCAAATGTTTCAAGAAGAGAGTATGAAGAGTTAAGTTTTACTCACGCTCTTTTAAAAAAAAGGAAAATGGATAAAAGCTCAACCTCAGGGAGTGTTAGACCCATGCAATCTAATCTACAAAAAGTTTCAACTTACACCAGTTGACTTACTATCAGCAAAAAGTCTACAAACAATAAATGCTGAAAGGGTTTTAGAGAACTGTGTACACTCTACCTGCTGGTGAGACGTGAAGGGGTAACAGCCAATAATGAGAACAGAAAGGAGCTGTGTTTAAAAGTAAAACTGCAGGCACCATTCGATGCAGCAGGCGCACCATTGGACCTCTCACCTGAGAAGACAAGAATCGAGAAGACACAGGCCGCAAAAGCTGCAGTGCAGCCTTATTCACAATAGCCAAGACAGTGAAGCAATCAAAATGTCCAACAACAGGTGAATGGATAAAGAAGAAGTGGTCCATGTACACAATGGAATAATAGCCATGGAAAACAATGAACCACTGCTCTCTGAGGCACCACAAATGAGTCTGGAGATAATCACGAAACATGAGGTAAGTCGGAAAGCAAAAGACCTATATTCTATGATATCACTTATTGGCGTTATCTAATAACTGACACAAAGGAACATATTTCCACAGAGAAAGACACTCACAGACTTAGAAAACAAACTATGCTCATCTAAAAGGAAAGGTGGGGGGAATGGATAAATTAAGATTAGTGTTACTCTATGTATACAAACACATATTATATCCGTATCTCAAAAAGACCAACCATATAGCAAGGGAGGTGTGCGGAACCCTCAGTAACATTTTACATGGGAAGAGGATCTGTACTTGAATAGACATATATAATGTACAAACGAACCAGATTGTGTTCACCTAGGACAAACAATATTCTAAGCTTTACCCCAATTTAAAAAAAAAAATTTAAAACCAAGAAGAAATAATGAGACATAAACTTATGGGGCTTTCTCCATGCACATTCCAATGTAATTTACAAACTAGGAACACGACTTCCAGAAAGGCTCTGCTGCCCTAGTAGCCAGATATGGGAATGGAGATATGCTTCCTGCTTGAGGCCACTTCCTACAACAGCAGCTTTAAACCCATTGCTAAAGGTCACTAAATATTCACCAAACTTGCAGTTCGGTAAAAGACACCTGCTTTCTAAAAAAATTCTGGGGTGGAAAATCGACCAAAAATTTCAAAAGAGGGCAACCTTCCAAGAACACAATTTCAAGAGTTCTATTGTACTCCCAATTGTTTCCTTTTTTTTAACAGAAAAGGAAACGGTGGAGAAAAATGATGAGTTTTACGAATTTTCAAAGACATGCAAACCCAAATTACAAAAACCTATCAGCTCACAGCAGCCAGTAGGGCCATTAGCATAAATGCTGCAAACAATAAATGCTGAAGCGATTGTGGAGAAATGCGTACCCTGGATTCTAAGGGGGACGTGGTAAGAGCCACTAATGAAAACACAAAGAAGGTGCTTTGAAAAGGGAAACACGGTGCTACCAGTCAATCAATCACACCCACTGCTGGGCCTATCACCTGAGAAAATGAGAATCGAAAAGTCACAGCCTGGCAATCCTGCACTCCAACAATATTTACCATAGCCAACACTTGGAAGCAATGAAAATGTCCATCAACCGAGGAATGCACAAAGTAGAAGTGGTCCACGTACACAGTGGAAAATTACTCCAATAAAAAATAAAAATTAAATGTAAAAATCCAACAAAAGTAAGGAGACATCAGCTTGTGTGGGTTTGTCCGGGCACACTCCACTCTAATTTATAACCGAGAAACACCACAGGCCGCAAGGGCTTTTCCCTAGTTACCAGGGTGGGGGACATAGAAAGGCTGCCGCCCTCTGGCAGTTACCTGCAAAAGCAGCTTTAAAGCCTGTGCTAATGGTCACTTCATAGGAACAAGTACTGCAGAACTGTAAATGAAACAGGCCCTCAAAATGTCTTGAGGGAGGTAAAGGCCAAAACATTTCAAAATGTGACACATACTTAAAGAGAACACTTTGAAGAACCAAGGGGTAATCACAGCTTGAAAAATAGAAAAGGATATGCCTTAAAGCTCAATTTCAACAGAATATGTGGCACATTCGAATTCAACCACAGACAGGTATCAGCTCACACTTGTCAGAATAACCATCAGCAAGAAAACTACAAACAATAAATGCTGAAGGTGTTGTGGAGAAATGCATACCCTCAACTTCAAAGGGGACGTAACTTGGAAAGGGCCACGAATGAGAACAGAATGGAGGTGCCTTAAAAAGGTAAACATTGAGCTACTATATGATCCAGCAGGCCCACTGCTCGACGTAAAACCTAAGAAGAGAGAATTGGAAAGGCACAGGCAGGCAAATCTGCACTGCACAGTATTACAATAGCCAAGATATGGAAGTAACCAAAAAGTCCACCAACAGATGGATGGACAAAGAAGAACTCCTCCATGTACAGATGGAATATTCGCTAGTGAAAAAAATGAAACAATGCCGTTTGCAGCACCATAGATGAGTCTAGACGTAATCACGCCACGTGTAGTAAGTGAGAAAGCAAAAGGCACATATCCTATCATATCACTTTTAAGAGTTACTTAAAAATTGATACCAATGAAGATATTTCCACAGAGAAAGGCAATCACAGATTCATTAAAAAACGTATGGTTCACCAAATAGAAAGGGATGAGGATTGGATACATTACCACATTGGGGTTAACAGAGATATACAAACCATGTGAAATATATAACCACCAAAGACGTACGGAAGACCAGGAGAAGACTACTCAACATTGTGTCATAACCTACATGGGAAAAGGATGCGAGGAAGAATAGATGCATGTATATGTGTGAAAGAACCACATCTTGCACACCTAGAACAAACAAACCATTGTAATCATATATGCTGGGATAAAAAATAAAAAGTAAATTACAAATATGAACAAGAAGTAATGAGACATAAACTTAAAGGGCTTTTCCCTGGCACATTCCATTCTAATTTACAACCTAGAACACCACTTCCATTAAGGCTCTGTTTCCCTAGTAACCAAATATGGTAAAGGGGAAATGCTGCCACCTTGTGGCCGTTTCCTGCAAGAACAGCTTTAAACTCACAGCTGATGGTCACTTAACATTCCCAAGGACTCAGGGCTGTAAAGGACACCTGCCCTAAAAAATTGTGCTGAAGGAGGGAATGGACAAAACAATTCAAAACAGGCAAATGTTTCAAGAAGAGAGTATGAAGAGTTAAGTTTTACTCACGCTCTTTTAAAAAAAAGGAAAATGGATAAAAGCTCAACCTCAGGGAGTGTTAGACCCATGCAATCTAATCTACAAAAAGTTTCAACTTACACCAGTTGACTTACTATCAGCAAAAAGTCTACAAACAATAAATGCTGAAAGGGTTTTAGAGAACTGTGTACACTCTACCTGCTGGTGAGACGTGAAGGGGTAACAGCCAATAATGAGAACAGAAAGGAGCTGTGTTTAAAAGTAAAACTGCAGGCACCATTCGATGCAGCAGGCGCACCATTGGACCTCTCACCTGAGAAGACAAGAATCGAGAAGACACAGGCCGCAAAAGCTGCAGTGCAGCCTTATTCACAATAGCCAAGACAGTGAAGCAATCAAAATGTCCAACAACAGGTGAATGGATAAAGAAGAAGTGGTCCATGTACACAATGGAATAATAGCCATGGAAAACAATGAACCACTGCTCTCTGAGGCACCACAAATGAGTCTGGAGATAATCACGAAACATGAGGTAAGTCGGAAAGCAAAAGACCTATATTCTATGATATCACTTATTGGCGTTATCTAATAACTGACACAAAGGAACATATTTCCACAGAGAAAGACACTCACAGACTTAGAAAACAAACTATGCTCATCTAAAAGGAAAGGTGGGGGGAATGGATAAATTAAGATTAGTGTTACTCTATGTATACAAACACATATTATATCCGTATCTCAAAAAGACCAACCATATAGCAAGGGAGGTGTGCGGAACCCTCAGTAACATTTTACATGGGAAGAGGATCTGTACTTGAATAGACATATATAATGTACAAACGAACCAGATTGTGTTCACCTAGGACAAACAATATTCTAAGCTTTACCCCAATTTAAAAAAAAAAATTTAAAACCAAGAAGAAATAATGAGACATAAACTTATGGGGCTTTCTCCATGCACATTCCAATGTAATTTACAAACTAGGAACACGACTTCCAGAAAGGCTCTGCTGCCCTAGTAGCCAGATATGGGAATGGAGATATGCTTCCTGCTTGAGGCCACTTCCTACAACAGCAGCTTTAAACCCATTGCTAAAGGTCACTAAATATTCACCAAACTTGCAGTTCGGTAAAAGACACCTGCTTTCTAAAAAAATTCTGGGGTGGAAAATCGACCAAAAATTTCAAAAGAGGGCAACCTTCCAAGAACACAATTTCAAGAGTTCTACTGTACTCCCAATTGTTTCCTTTTTTTTAACAGAAAAGGAAACGGTGGAGAAAAATGATGAGTTTTACGAATTTTCAAAGACATGCAAACCCAAATTACAAAAACCTATCAGCTCACAGCAGCCAGTAGGGCCATTAGCATAAATGCTGCAAACAATAAATGCTGAAGCGATTGTGGAGAAATGCGTACCCTGGATTCTAAGGGGGACGTGGTAAGAGCCACTAATGAAAACACAAAGAAGGTGCTTTGAAAAGGGAAACACGGTGCTACCAGTCAATCAATCACACCCACTGCTGGGCCTATCACCTGAGAAAATGAGAATCGAAAAGTCACAGCCTGGCAATCCTGCACTCCAACAATATTTACCATAGCCAACACTTGGAAGCAATGAAAATGTCCATCAACCGAGGAATGCACAAAGTAGAAGTGGTCCACGTACACAGTGGAAAATTACTCCAATAAAAAATAAAAATTAAATGTAAAAATCCAACAAAAGTAAGGAGACATCAGCTTGTGTGGGTTTGTCCGGGCACACTCCACTCTAATTTATAACCGAGAAACACCACAGGCCGCAAGGGCTTTTCCCTAGTTACCAGGGTGGGGGACATAGAAAGGCTGCCGCCCTCTGGCAGTTACCTGCAAAAGCAGCTTTAAAGCCTGTGCTAATGGTCACTTCATAGGAACAAGTACTGCAGAACTGTAAATGAAACAGGCCCTCAAAATGTCTTGAGGGAGGTAAAGGCCAAAACATTTCAAAATGTGACACATACTTAAAGAGAACACTTTGAAGAACTAAGGGGTAATCACAGCTTGAAAAATAGAAAAGGATATGCCTTAAAGCTCAATTTCAACAGAATATGTGGCACATTCGAATTCAACCACAGACAGGTATCAGCTCACACTTGTCAGAATAACCATCAGCAAGAAAACTACAAACAATAAATGCTGAAGGTGTTGTGGAGAAATGCATACCCTCAACTTCAAAGGGGACGTAACTTGGAAAGGGCCACGAATGAGAACAGAATGGAGGTGCCTTAAAAAGGTAAACATTGAGCTACTATATGATCCAGCAGGCCCACTGCTCGACGTAAAACCTAAGAAGAGAGAATTGGAAAGGCACAGGCAGGCAAATCTGCACTGCACAGTATTACAATAGCCAAGATATGGAAGTAACCAAAAAGTCCACCAACAGATGGATGGACAAAGAAGAACTCCTCCATGTACAGATGGAATATTCGCTAGTGAAAAAAATGAAACAATGCCGTTTGCAGCACCATAGATGAGTCTAGACGTAATCACGCCACGTGTAGTAAGTGAGAAAGCAAAAGACACATATCCTATCATATCACTTTTAAGAGTTACTTAAAAATTGATACCAATGAAGATATTTCCACAGAGAAAGGCAATCACAGATTCATTAAAAAACTTATGGTTCACCAAATAGAAAGGGATGAGGATTGGATACATTACCACATTGGGGTTAACAGAGATATACAAACCATGTGAAATATATAACCACCAAAGACGTACGGAAGACCAGGAGAAGACTACTCAACATTGTGTCATAACCTACATGGGAAAAGGATGCGAGGAAGAATAGATGCATGTATATGTGTGAAAGAACCACATCTTGCACACCTAGAACAAACAAACCATTGTAATCATATATGCTGGGATAAAAAATAAAAAGTAAATTACAAATATGAACAAGAAGTAATGAGACATAAACTTAAAGGGCTTTTCCCTGGCACATTCCATTCTAATTTACAACCTAGAACACCACTTCCATTAAGGCTCTGTTTCCCTAGTAACCAAATATGGTAAAGGGGAAATGCTGCCACCTTGTGGCCGTTTCCTGCAAGAACAGCTTTAAACTCACAGCTGATGGTCACTTAACATTCCCAAGGACTCAGGGCTGTAAAGGACACCTGCCCTAAAAAATTGTGCTGAAGGAGGGAATGGACAAAACAATTCAAAACAGGCAAATGTTTCAAGAAGAGAGTATGAAGAGTTAAGTTTTACTCACGCTCTTTTAAAAAAAAGGAAAATGGATAAAAGCTCAACCTCAGGGAGTGTTAGACCCATGCAATCTAATCTACAAAAAGTTTCAACTTACACCAGTTGACTTACTATCAGCAAAAAGTCTACAAACAATAAATGCTGAAAGGGTTTTAGAGAACTGTGTACACTCTACCTGCTGGTGAGACGTGAAGGGGTAACAGCCAATAATGAGAACAGAAAGGAGCTGTGTTTAAAAGTAAAACTGCAGGCACCATTCGATGCAGCAGGCGCACCATTGGACCTCTCACCTGAGAAGACAAGAATCGAGAAGACACAGGCCGCAAAAGCTGCAGTGCAGCCTTATTCACAATAGCCAAGACAGTGAAGCAATCAAAATGTCCAACAACAGGTGAATGGATAAAGAAGAAGTGGTCCATGTACACAATGGAATAATAGCCATGGAAAACAATGAACCACTGCTCTCTGAGGCACCACAAATGAGTCTGGAGATAATCACGAAACATGAGGTAAGTCGGAAAGCAAAAGACCTATATTCTATGATATCACTTATTGGCGTTATCTAATAACTGACACAAAGGAACATATTTCCACAGAGAAAGACACTCACAGACTTAGAAAACAAACTATGCTCATCTAAAAGGAAAGGTGGGGGGAATGGATAAATTAAGATTAGTGTTACTCTATGTATACAAACACATATTATATCCGTATCTCAAAAAGACCAACCATATAGCAAGGGAGGTGTGCGGAACCCTCAGTAACATTTTACATGGGAAGAGGATCTGTACTTGAATAGACATATATAATGTACAAACGAACCAGATTGTGTTCACCTAGGACAAACAATATTCTAAGCTTTACCCCAATTTAAAAAAAAAAATTTAAAACCAAGAAGAAATAATGAGACATAAACTTATGGGGCTTTCTCCATGCACATTCCAATGTAATTTACAAACTAGGAACACGACTTCCAGAAAGGCTCTGCTGCCCTAGTAGCCAGATATGGGAATGGAGATATGCTTCCTGCTTGAGGCCACTTCCTACAACAGCAGCTTTAAACCCATTGCTAAAGGTCACTAAATATTCACCAAACTTGCAGTTCGGTAAAAGACACCTGCTTTCTAAAAAAATTCTGGGGTGGAAAATCGACCAAAAATTTCAAAAGAGGGCAACCTTCCAAGAACACAATTTCAAGAGTTCTATTGTACTCCCAATTGTTTCCTTTTTTTTAACAGAAAAGGAAACGGTGGAGAAAAATGATGAGTTTTACGAATTTTCAAAGACATGCAAACCCAAATTACAAAAACCTATCAGCTCACAGCAGCCAGTAGGGCCATTAGCATAAATGCTGCAAACAATAAATGCTGAAGCGATTGTGGAGAAATGCGTACCCTGGATTCTAAGGGGGACGTGGTAAGAGCCACTAATGAAAACACAAAGAAGGTGCTTTGAAAAGGGAAACACGGTGCTACCAGTCAATCAATCACACCCACTGCTGGGCCTATCACCTGAGAAAATGAGAATCGAAAAGTCACAGCCTGGCAATCCTGCACTCCAACAATATTTACCATAGCCAACACTTGGAAGCAATGAAAATGTCCATCAACCGAGGAATGCACAAAGTAGAAGTGGTCCACGTACACAGTGGAAAATTACTCCAATAAAAAATAAAAATTAAATGTAAAAATCCAACAAAAGTAAGGAGACATCAGCTTGTGTGGGTTTGTCCGGGCACACTCCACTCTAATTTATAACCGAGAAACACCACAGGCCGCAAGGGCTTTTCCCTAGTTACCAGGGTGGGGGACATAGAAAGGCTGCCGCCCTCTGGCAGTTACCTGCAAAAGCAGCTTTAAAGCCTGTGCTAATGGTCACTTCATAGGAACAAGTACTGCAGAACTGTAAATGAAACAGGCCCTCAAAATGTCTTGAGGGAGGTAAAGGCCAAAACATTTCAAAATGTGACACATACTTAAAGAGAACACTTTGAAGAACTAAGGGGTAATCACAGCTTGAAAAATAGAAAAGGATATGCCTTAAAGCTCAATTTCAACAGAATATGTGGCACATTCGAATTCAACCACAGACAGGTATCAGCTCACACTTGTCAGAATAACCATCAGCCAGAAAACTACAAACAATAAATGCTGAAGGTGTTGTGGAGAAATGCATACCCTCAACTTCAAAGGGGACGTAACTTGGAAAGGGCCACGAATGAGAACAGAATGGAGGTGCCTTAAAAAGGTAAACATTGAGCTACTATATGATCCAGCAGGCCCACTGCTCGACGTAAAACCTAAGAAGAGAGAATTGGAAAGGCACAGGCAGGCAAATCTGCACTGCACAGTATTACAATAGCCAAGATATGGAAGTAACCAAAAAGTCCACCAACAGATGGATGGACAAAGAAGAACTCCTCCATGTACAGATGGAATATTCGCTAGTGAAAAAAATGAAACAATGCCGTTTGCAGCACCATAGATGAGTCTAGACGTAATCACGCCACGTGTAGTAAGTGAGAAAGCAAAAGACACATATCCTATCATATCACTTTTAAGAGTTACTTAAAAATTGATACCAATGAAGATATTTCCACAGAGAAAGGCAATCACAGATTCATTAAAAAACTTATGGTTCACCAAATAGAAAGGGATGAGGATTGGATACATTACCACATTGGGGTTAACAGAGATATACAAACCATGTGAAATATATAACCACCAAAGACGTACGGAAGACCAGGAGAAGACTACTCAACATTGTGTCATAACCTACATGGGAAAAGGATGCGAGGAAGAATAGATGCATGTATATGTGTGAAAGAACCACATCTTGCACACCTAGAACAAACAAACCATTGTAATCATATATGCTGGGATAAAAAATAAAAAGTAAATTACAAATATGAACAAGAAGTAATGAGACATAAACTTAAAGGGCTTTTCCCTGGCACATTCCATTCTAATTTACAACCTAGAACACCACTTCCATTAAGGCTCTGTTTCCCTAGTAACCAAATATGGTAAAGGGGAAATGCTGCCACCTTGTGGCCGTTTCCTGCAAGAACAGCTTTAAACTCACAGCTGATGGTCACTTAACATTCCCAAGGACTCAGGGCTGTAAAGGACACCTGCCCTAAAAAATTGTGCTGAAGGAGGGAATGGACAAAACAATTCAAAACAGGCAAATGTTTCAAGAAGAGAGTATGAAGAGTTAAGTTTTACTCACGCTCTTTTAAAAAAAAGGAAAATGGATAAAAGCTCAACCTCAGGGAGTGTTAGACCCATGCAATCTAATCTACAAAAAGTTTCAACTTACACCAGTTGACTTACTATCAGCAAAAAGTCTACAAACAATAAATGCTGAAAGGGTTTTAGAGAACTGTGTACACTCTACCTGCTGGTGAGACGTGAAGGGGTAACAGCCAATAATGAGAACAGAAAGGAGCTGTGTTTAAAAGTAAAACTGCAGGCACCATTCGATGCAGCAGGCGCACCATTGGACCTCTCACCTGAGAAGACAAGAATCGAGAAGACACAGGCCGCAAAAGCTGCAGTGCAGCCTTATTCACAATAGCCAAGACAGTGAAGCAATCAAAATGTCCAACAACAGGTGAATGGATAAAGAAGAAGTGGTCCATGTACACAATGGAATAATAGCCATGGAAAACAATGAACCACTGCTCTCTGAGGCACCACAAATGAGTCTGGAGATAATCACGAAACATGAGGTAAGTCGGAAAGCAAAAGACCTATATTCTATGATATCACTTATTGGCGTTATCTAATAACTGACACAAAGGAACATATTTCCACAGAGAAAGACACTCACAGACTTAGAAAACAAACTATGCTCATCTAAAAGGAAAGGTGGGGGGAATGGATAAATTAAGATTAGTGTTACTCTATGTATACAAACACATATTATATCCGTATCTCAAAAAGACCAACCATATAGCAAGGGAGGTGTGCGGAACCCTCAGTAACATTTTACATGGGAAGAGGATCTGTACTTGAATAGACATATATAATGTACAAACGAACCAGATTGTGTTCACCTAGGACAAACAATATTCTAAGCTTTACCCCAATTTAAAAAAAAAAATTTAAAACCAAGAAGAAATAATGAGACATAAACTTATGGGGCTTTCTCCATGCACATTCCAATGTAATTTACAAACTAGGAACACGACTTCCAGAAAGGCTCTGCTGCCCTAGTAGCCAGATATGGGAATGGAGATATGCTGCCTGCTTGAGGCCACTTCCTACAACAGCAGCTTTAAACCCATTGCTAAAGGTCACTAAATATTCACCAAACTTGCAGTTCGGTAAAAGACACCTGCTTTCTAAAAAAATTCTGGGGTGGAAAATCGACCAAAAATTTCAAAAGAGGGCAACCTTCCAAGAACACAATTTCAAGAGTTCTATTGTACTCCCAATTGTTTCCTTTTTTTTAACAGAAAAGGAAACGGTGGAGAAAAATGATGAGTTTTACGAATTTTCAAAGACATGCAAACCCAAATTACAAAAACCTATCAGCTCACAGCAGCCAGTAGGGCCATTAGCATAAATGCTGCAAACAATAAATGCTGAAGCGATTGTGGAGAAATGCGTACCCTGGATTCTAAGGGGGACGTGGTAAGAGCCACTAATGAAAACACAAAGAAGGTGCTTTGAAAAGGGAAACACGGTGCTACCAGTCAATCAATCACACCCACTGCTGGGCCTATCACCTGAGAAAATGAGAATCGAAAAGTCACAGCCTGGCAATCCTGCACTCCAACAATATTTACCATAGCCAACACTTGGAAGCAATGAAAATGTCCATCAACCGAGGAATGCACAAAGTAGAAGTGGTCCACGTACACAGTGGAAAATTACTCCAATAAAAAATAAAAATTAAATGTAAAAATCCAACAAAAGTAAGGAGACATCAGCTTGTGTGGGTTTGTCCGGGCACACTCCACTCTAATTTATAACCGAGAAACACCACAGGCCGCAAGGGCTTTTCCCTAGTTACCAGGGTGGGGGACATAGAAAGGCTGCCGCCCTCTGGCAGTTACCTGCAAAAGCAGCTTTAAAGCCTGTGCTAATGGTCACTTCATAGGAACAAGTACTGCAGAACTGTAAATGAAACAGGCCCTCAAAATGTCTTGAGGGAGGTAAAGGCCAAAACATTTCAAAATGTGACACATACTTAAAGAGAACACTTTGAAGAACTAAGGGGTAATCACAGCTTGAAAAATAGAAAAGGATATGCCTTAAAGCTCAATTTCAACAGAATATGTGGCACATTCGAATTCAACCACAGACAGGTATCAGCTCACACTTGTCAGAATAACCATCAGCAAGAAAACTACAAACAATAAATGCTGAAGGTGTTGTGGAGAAATGCATACCCTCAACTTCAAAGGGGACGTAACTTGGAAAGGGCCACGAATGAGAACAGAATGGAGGTGCCTTAAAAAGGTAAACATTGAGCTACTATATGATCCAGCAGGCCCACTGCTCGACGTAAAACCTAAGAAGAGAGAATTGGAAAGGCACAGGCAGGCAAATCTGCACTGCACAGTATTACAATAGCCAAGATATGGAAGTAACCAAAAAGTCCACCAACAGATGGATGGACAAAGAAGAACTCCTCCATGTACAGATGGAATATTCGCTAGTGAAAAAAATGAAACAATGCCGTTTGCAGCACCATAGATGAGTCTAGACGTAATCACGCCACGTGTAGTAAGTGAGAAAGCAAAAGACACATATCCTATCATATCACTTTTAAGAGTTACTTAAAAATTGATACCAATGAAGATATTTCCACAGAGAAAGGCAATCACAGATTCATTAAAAAACTTATGGTTCACCAAATAGAAAGGGATGAGGATTGGATACATTACCACATTGGGGTTAACAGAGATATACAAACCATGTGAAATATATAACCACCAAAGACGTACGGAAGACCAGGAGAAGACTACTCAACATTGTGTCATAACCTACATGGGAAAAGGATGCGAGGAAGAATAGATGCATGTATATGTGTGAAAGAACCACATCTTGCACACCTAGAACAAACAAACCATTGTAATCATATATGCTGGGATAAAAAATAAAAAGTAAATTACAAATATGAACAAGAAGTAATGAGACATAAACTTAAAGGGCTTTTCCCTGGCACATTCCATTCTAATTTACAACCTAGAACACCACTTCCATTAAGGCTCTGTTTCCCTAGTAACCAAATATGGTAAAGGGGAAATGCTGCCACCTTGTGGCCGTTTCCTGCAAGAACAGCTTTAAACTCACAGCTGATGGTCACTTAACATTCCCAAGGACTCAGGGCTGTAAAGGACACCTGCCCTAAAAAATTGTGCTGAAGGAGGGAATGGACAAAACAATTCAAAACAGGCAAATGTTTCAAGAAGAGAGTATGAAGAGTTAAGTTTTACTCACGCTCTTTTAAAAAAAAGGAAAATGGATAAAAGCTCAACCTCAGGGAGTGTTAGACCCATGCAATCTAATCTACAAAAAGTTTCAACTTACACCAGTTGACTTACTATCAGCAAAAAGTCTACAAACAATAAATGCTGAAAGGGTTTTAGAGAACTGTGTACACTCTACCTGCTGGTGAGACGTGAAGGGGTAACAGCCAATAATGAGAACAGAAAGGAGCTGTGTTTAAAAGTAAAACTGCAGGCACCATTCGATGCAGCAGGCGCACCATTGGACCTCTCACCTGAGAAGACAAGAATCGAGAAGACACAGGCCGCAAAAGCTGCAGTGCAGCCTTATTCACAATAGCCAAGACAGTGAAGCAATCAAAATGTCCAACAACAGGTGAATGGATAAAGAAGAAGTGGTCCATGTACACAATGGAATAATAGCCATGGAAAACAATGAACCACTGCTCTCTGAGGCACCACAAATGAGTCTGGAGATAATCACGAAACATGAGGTAAGTCGGAAAGCAAAAGACCTATATTCTATGATATCACTTATTGGCGTTATCTAATAACTGACACAAAGGAACATATTTCCACAGAGAAAGACACTCACAGACTTAGAAAACAAACTATGCTCATCTAAAAGGAAAGGTGGGGGGAATGGATAAATTAAGATTAGTGTTACTCTATGTATACAAACACATATTATATCCGTATCTCAAAAAGACCAACCATATAGCAAGGGAGGTGTGCGGAACCCTCAGTAACATTTTACATGGGAAGAGGATCTGTACTTGAATAGACATATATAATGTACAAACGAACCAGATTGTGTTCACCTAGGACAAACAATATTCTAAGCTTTACCCCAATTTAAAAAAAAAATTTAAAACCAAGAAGAAATAATGAGACATAAACTTATGGGGCTTTCTCCATGCACATTCCAATGTAATTTACAAACTAGGAACACGACTTCCAGAAAGGCTCTGCTGCCCTAGTAGCCAGATATGGGAATGGAGATATGCTTCCTGCTTGAGGCCACTTCCTACAACAGCAGCTTTAAACCCATTGCTAAAGGTCACTAAATATTCACCAAACTTGCAGTTCGGTAAAAGACACCTGCTTTCTAAAAAAAATTCTGGGGTGGAAAATCGACCAAAAATTTCAAAAGAGGGCAACCTTCCAAGAACACAATTTCAAGAGTTCTATTGTACTCCCAATTGTTTCCTTTTTTTTAACAGAAAAGGAAACGGTGGAGAAAAATGATGAGTTTTACGAATTTTCAAAGACATGCAAACCCAAATTACAAAAACCTATCAGCTCACAGCAGCCAGTAGGGCCATTAGCATAAATGCTGCAAACAATAAATGCTGAAGCGATTGTGGAGAAATGCGTACCCTGGATTCTAAGGGGGACGTGGTAAGAGCCACTAATGAAAACACAAAGAAGGTGCTTTGAAAAGGGAAACACGGTGCTACCAGTCAATCAATCACACCCACTGCTGGGCCTATCACCTGAGAAAATGAGAATCGAAAAGTCACAGCCTGGCAATCCTGCACTCCAACAATATTTACCATAGCCAACACTTGGAAGCAATGAAAATGTCCATCAACCGAGGAATGCACAAAGTAGAAGTGGTCCACGTACACAGTGGAAAATTACTCCAATAAAAAATAAAAATTAAATGTAAAAATCCAACAAAAGTAAGGAGACATCAGCTTGTGTGGGTTTGTCCGGGCACACTCCACTCTAATTTATAACCGAGAAACACCACAGGCCGCAAGGGCTTTTCCCTAGTTACCAGGGTGGGGGACATAGAAAGGCTGCCGCCCTCTGGCAGTTACCTGCAAAAGCAGCTTTAAAGCCTGTGCTAATGGTCACTTCATAGGAACAAGTACTGCAGAACTGTAAATGAAACAGGCCCTCAAAATGTCTTGAGGGAGGTAAAGGCCAAAACATTTCAAAATGTGACACATACTTAAAGAGAACACTTTGAAGAACTAAGGGGTAATCACAGCTTGAAAAATAGAAAAGGATATGCCTTAAAGCTCAATTTCAACAGAATATGTGGCACATTCGAATTCAACCACAGACAGGTATCAGCTCACACTTGTCAGAATAACCATCAGCAAGAAAACTACAAACAATAAATGCTGAAGGTGTTGTGGAGAAATGCATACCCTCAACTTCAAAGGGGACGTAACTTGGAAAGGGCCACGAATGAGAACAGAATGGAGGTGCCTTAAAAAGGTAAACATTGAGCTACTATATGATCCAGCAGGCCCACTGCTCGACGTAAAACCTAAGAAGAGAGAATTGGAAAGGCACAGGCAGGCAAATCTGCACTGCACAGTATTACAATAGCCAAGATATGGAAGTAACCAAAAAGTCCACCAACAGATGGATGGACAAAGAAGAACTCCTCCATGTACAGATGGAATATTCGCTAGTGAAAAAAATGAAACAATGCCGTTTGCAGCACCATAGATGAGTCTAGACGTAATCACGCCACGTGTAGTAAGTGAGAAAGCAAAAGACACATATCCTATCATATCACTTTTAAGAGTTACTTAAAAATTGATACCAATGAAGATATTTCCACAGAGAAAGGCAATCACAGATTCATTAAAAAACTTATGGTTCACCAAATAGAAAGGGATGAGGATTGGATACATTACCACATTGGGGTTAACAGAGATATACAAACCATGTGAAATATATAACCACCAAAGACGTACGGAAGACCAGGAGAAGACTACTCAACATTGTGTCATAACCTACATGGGAAAAGGATGCGAGGAAGAATAGATGCATGTATATGTGTGAAAGAACCACATCTTGCACACCTAGAACAAACAAACCATTGTAATCATATATGCTGGGATAAAAAATAAAAAGTAAATTACAAATATGAACAAGAAGTAATGAGACATAAACTTAAAGGGCTTTTCCCTGGCACATTCCATTCTAATTTACAACCTAGAACACCACTTCCATTAAGGCTCTGTTTCCCTAGTAACCAAATATGGTAAAGGGGAAATGCTGCCACCTTGTGGCCGTTTCCTGCAAGAACAGCTTTAAACTCACAGCTGATGGTCACTTAACATTCCCAAGGACTCAGGGCTGTAAAGGACACCTGCCCTAAAAAATTGTGCTGAAGGAGGGAATGGACAAAACAATTCAAAACAGGCAAATGTTTCAAGAAGAGAGTATGAAGAGTTAAGTTTTACTCACGCTCTTTTAAAAAAAAGGAAAATGGATAAAAGCTCAACCTCAGGGAGTGTTAGACCCATGCAATCTAATCTACAAAAAGTTTCAACTTACACCAGTTGACTTACTATCAGCAAAAAGTCTACAAACAATAAATGCTGAAAGGGTTTTAGAGAACTGTGTACACTCTACCTGCTGGTGAGACGTGAAGGGGTAACAGCCAATAATGAGAACAGAAAGGAGCTGTGTTTAAAAGTAAAACTGCAGGCACCATTCGATGCAGCAGGCGCACCATTGGACCTCTCACCTGAGAAGACAAGAATCGAGAAGACACAGGCCGCAAAAGCTGCAGTGCAGCCTTATTCACAATAGCCAAGACAGTGAAGCAATCAAAATGTCCAACAACAGGTGAATGGATAAAGAAGAAGTGGTCCATGTACACAATGGAATAATAGCCATGGAAAACAATGAACCACTGCTCTCTGAGGCACCACAAATGAGTCTGGAGATAATCACGAAACATGAGGTAAGTCGGAAAGCAAAAGACCTATATTCTATGATATCACTTATTGGCGTTATCTAATAACTGACACAAAGGAACATATTTCCACAGAGAAAGACACTCACAGACTTAGAAAACAAACTATGCTCATCTAAAAGGAAAGGTGGGGGGAATGGATAAATTAAGATTAGTGTTACTCTATGTATACAAACACATATTATATCCGTATCTCAAAAAGACCAACCATATAGCAAGGGAGGTGTGCGGAACCCTCAGTAACATTTTACATGGGAAGAGGATCTGTACTTGAATAGACATATATAATGTACAAACGAACCAGATTGTGTTCACCTAGGACAAACAATATTCTAAGCTTTACCCCAATTTAAAAAAAAAATTTAAAACCAAGAAGAAATAATGAGACATAAACTTATGGGGCTTTCTCCATGCACATTCCAATGTAATTTACAAACTAGGAACACGACTTCCAGAAAGGCTCTGCTGCCCTAGTAGCCAGATATGGGAATGGAGATATGCTTCCTGCTTGAGGCCACTTCCTACAACAGCAGCTTTAAACCCATTGCTAAAGGTCACTAAATATTCACCAAACTTGCAGTTCGGTAAAAGACACCTGCTTTCTAAAAAAAATTCTGGGGTGGAAAATCGACCAAAAATTTCAAAAGAGGGCAACCTTCCAAGAACACAATTTCAAGAGTTCTATTGTACTCCCAATTGTTTCCTTTTTTTTAACAGAAAAGGAAACGGTGGAGAAAAATGATGAGTTTTACGAATTTTCAAAGACATGCAAACCCAAATTACAAAAACCTATCAGCTCACAGCAGCCAGTAGGGCCATTAGCATAAATGCTGCAAACAATAAATGCTGAAGCGATTGTGGAGAAATGCGTACCCTGGATTCTAAGGGGGACGTGGTAAGAGCCACTAATGAAAACACAAAGAAGGTGCTTTGAAAAGGGAAACACGGTGCTACCAGTCAATCAATCACACCCACTGCTGGGCCTATCACCTGAGAAAATGAGAATCGAAAAGTCACAGCCTGGCAATCCTGCACTCCAACAATATTTACCATAGCCAACACTTGGAAGCAATGAAAATGTCCATCAACCGAGGAATGCACAAAGTAGAAGTGGTCCACGTACACAGTGGAAAATTACTCCAATAAAAAATAAAAATTAAATGTAAAAATCCAACAAAAGTAAGGAGACATCAGCTTGTGTGGGTTTGTCCGGGCACACTCCACTCTAATTTATAACCGAGAAACACCACAGGCCGCAAGGGCTTTTCCCTAGTTACCAGGGTGGGGGACATAGAAAGGCTGCCGCCCTCTGGCAGTTACCTGCAAAAGCAGCTTTAAAGCCTGTGCTAATGGTCACTTCATAGGAACAAGTACTGCAGAACTGTAAATGAAACAGGCCCTCAAAATGTCTTGAGGGAGGTAAAGGCCAAAACATTTCAAAATGTGACACATACTTAAAGAGAACACTTTGAAGAACTAAGGGGTAATCACAGCTTGAAAAATAGAAAAGGATATGCCTTAAAGCTCAATTTCAACAGAATATGTGGCACATTCGAATTCAACCACAGACAGGTATCAGCTCACACTTGTCAGAATAACCATCAGCAAGAAAACTACAAACAATAAATGCTGAAGGTGTTGTGGAGAAATGCATACCCTCAACTTCAAAGGGGACGTAACTTGGAAAGGGCCACGAATGAGAACAGAATGGAGGTGCCTTAAAAAGGTAAACATTGAGCTACTATATGATCCAGCAGGCCCACTGCTCGACGTAAAACCTAAGAAGAGAGAATTGGAAAGGCACAGGCAGGCAAATCTGCACTGCACAGTATTACAATAGCCAAGATATGGAAGTAACCAAAAAGTCCACCAACAGATGGATGGACAAAGAAGAACTCCTCCATGTACAGATGGAATATTCGCTAGTGAAAAAAATGAAACAATGCCGTTTGCAGCACCATAGATGAGTCTAGACGTAATCACGCCACGTGTAGTAAGTGAGAAAGCAAAAGACACATATCCTATCATATCACTTTTAAGAGTTACTTAAAAATTGATACCAATGAAGATATTTCCACAGAGAAAGGCAATCACAGATTCATTAAAAAACTTATGGTTCACCAAATAGAAAGGGATGAGGATTGGATACATTACCACATTGGGGTTAACAGAGATATACAAACCATGTGAAATATATAACCACCAAAGACGTACGGAAGACCAGGAGAAGACTACTCAACATTGTGTCATAACCTACATGGGAAAAGGATGCGAGGAAGAATAGATGCATGTATATGTGTGAAAGAACCACATCTTGCACACCTAGAACAAACAAACCATTGTAATCATATATGCTGGGATAAAAAATAAAAAGTAAATTACAAATATGAACAAGAAGTAATGAGACATAAACTTAAAGGGCTTTTCCCTGGCACATTCCATTCTAATTTACAACCTAGAACACCACTTCCATTAAGGCTCTGTTTCCCTAGTAACCAAATATGGTAAAGGGGAAATGCTGCCACCTTGTGGCCGTTTCCTGCAAGAACAGCTTTAAACTCACAGCTGATGGTCACTTAACATTCCCAAGGACTCAGGGCTGTAAAGGACACCTGCCCTAAAAAATTGTGCTGAAGGAGGGAATGGACAAAACAATTCAAAACAGGCAAATGTTTCAAGAAGAGAGTATGAAGAGTTAAGTTTTACTCACGCTCTTTTAAAAAAAAGGAAAATGGATAAAAGCTCAACCTCAGGGAGTGTTAGACCCATGCAATCTAATCTACAAAAAGTTTCAACTTACACCAGTTGACTTACTATCAGCAAAAAGTCTACAAACAATAAATGCTGAAAGGGTTTTAGAGAACTGTGTACACTCTACCTGCTGGTGAGACGTGAAGGGGTAACAGCCAATAATGAGAACAGAAAGGAGCTGTGTTTAAAAGTAAAACTGCAGGCACCATTCGATGCAGCAGGCGCACCATTGGACCTCTCACCTGAGAAGACAAGAATCGAGAAGACACAGGCCGCAAAAGCTGCAGTGCAGCCTTATTCACAATAGCCAAGACAGTGAAGCAATCAAAATGTCCAACAACAGGTGAATGGATAAAGAAGAAGTGGTCCATGTACACAATGGAATAATAGCCATGGAAAACAATGAACCACTGCTCTCTGAGGCACCACAAATGAGTCTGGAGATAATCACGAAACATGAGGTAAGTCGGAAAGCAAAAGACCTATATTCTATGATATCACTTATTGGCGTTATCTAATAACTGACACAAAGGAACATATTTCCACAGAGAAAGACACTCACAGACTTAGAAAACAAACTATGCTCATCTAAAAGGAAAGGTGGGGGGAATGGATAAATTAAGATTAGTGTTACTCTATGTATACAAACACATATTATATCCGTATCTCAAAAAGACCAACCATATAGCAAGGGAGGTGTGCGGAACCCTCAGTAACATTTTACATGGGAAGAGGATCTGTACTTGAATAGACATATATAATGTACAAACGAACCAGATTGTGTTCACCTAGGACAAACAATATTCTAAGCTTTACCCCAATTTAAAAAAAAAATTTAAAACCAAGAAGAAATAATGAGACATAAACTTATGGGGCTTTCTCCATGCACATTCCAATGTAATTTACAAACTAGGAACACGACTTCCAGAAAGGCTCTGCTGCCCTAGTAGCCAGATATGGGAATGGAGATATGCTTCCTGCTTGAGGCCACTTCCTACAACAGCAGCTTTAAACCCATTGCTAAAGGTCACTAAATATTCACCAAACTTGCAGTTCGGTAAAAGACACCTGCTTTCTAAAAAAAATTCTGGGGTGGAAAATCGACCAAAAATTTCAAAAGAGGGCAACCTTCCAAGAACACAATTTCAAGAGTTCTATTGTACTCCCAATTGTTTCCTTTTTTTTAACAGAAAAGGAAACGGTGGAGAAAAATGATGAGTTTTACGAATTTTCAAAGACATGCAAACCCAAATTACAAAAACCTATCAGCTCACAGCAGCCAGTAGGGCCATTAGCATAAATGCTGCAAACAATAAATGCTGAAGCGATTGTGGAGAAATGCGTACCCTGGATTCTAAGGGGGACGTGGTAAGAGCCACTAATGAAAACACAAAGAAGGTGCTTTGAAAAGGGAAACACGGTGCTACCAGTCAATCAATCACACCCACTGCTGGGCCTATCACCTGAGAAAATGAGAATCGAAAAGTCACAGCCTGGCAATCCTGCACTCCAACAATATTTACCATAGCCAACACTTGGAAGCAATGAAAATGTCCATCAACCGAGGAATGCACAAAGTAGAAGTGGTCCACGTACACAGTGGAAAATTACTCCAATAAAAAATAAAAATTAAATGTAAAAATCCAACAAAAGTAAGGAGACATCAGCTTGTGTGGGTTTGTCCGGGCACACTCCACTCTAATTTATAACCGAGAAACACCACAGGCCGCAAGGGCTTTTCCCTAGTTACCAGGGTGGGGGACATAGAAAGGCTGCCGCCCTCTGGCAGTTACCTGCAAAAGCAGCTTTAAAGCCTGTGCTAATGGTCACTTCATAGGAACAAGTACTGCAGAACTGTAAATGAAACAGGCCCTCAAAATGTCTTGAGGGAGGTAAAGGCCAAAACATTTCAAAATGTGACACATACTTAAAGAGAACACTTTGAAGAACTAAGGGGTAATCACAGCTTGAAAAATAGAAAAGGATATGCCTTAAAGCTCAATTTCAACAGAATATGTGGCACATTCGAATTCAACCACAGACAGGTATCAGCTCACACTTGTCAGAATAACCATCAGCAAGAAAACTACAAACAATAAATGCTGAAGGTGTTGTGGAGAAATGCATACCCTCAACTTCAAAGGGGACGTAACTTGGAAAGGGCCACGAATGAGAACAGAATGGAGGTGCCTTAAAAAGGTAAACATTGAGCTACTATATGATCCAGCAGGCCCACTGCTCGACGTAAAACCTAAGAAGAGAGAATTGGAAAGGCACAGGCAGGCAAATCTGCACTGCACAGTATTACAATAGCCAAGATATGGAAGTAACCAAAAAGTCCACCAACAGATGGATGGACAAAGAAGAACTCCTCCATGTACAGATGGAATATTCGCTAGTGAAAAAAATGAAACAATGCCGTTTGCAGCACCATAGATGAGTCTAGACGTAATCACGCCACGTGTAGTAAGTGAGAAAGCAAAAGACACATATCCTATCATATCACTTTTAAGAGTTACTTAAAAATTGATACCAATGAAGATATTTCCACAGAGAAAGGCAATCACAGATTCATTAAAAAACTTATGGTTCACCAAATAGAAAGGGATGAGGATTGGATACATTACCACATTGGGGTTAACAGAGATATACAAACCATGTGAAATATATAACCACCAAAGACGTACGGAAGACCAGGAGAAGACTACTCAACATTGTGTCATAACCTACATGGGAAAAGGATGCGAGGAAGAATAGATGCATGTATATGTGTGAAAGAACCACATCTTGCACACCTAGAACAAACAAACCATTGTAATCATATATGCTGGGATAAAAAATAAAAAGTAAATTACAAATATGAACAAGAAGTAATGAGACATAAACTTAAAGGGCTTTTCCCTGGCACATTCCATTCTAATTTACAACCTAGAACACCACTTCCATTAAGGCTCTGTTTCCCTAGTAACCAAATATGGTAAAGGGGAAATGCTGCCACCTTGTGGCCGTTTCCTGCAAGAACAGCTTTAAACTCACAGCTGATGGTCACTTAACATTCCCAAGGACTCAGGGCTGTAAAGGACACCTGCCCTAAAAAATTGTGCTGAAGGAGGGAATGGACAAAACAATTCAAAACAGGCAAATGTTTCAAGAAGAGAGTATGAAGAGTTAAGTTTTACTCACGCTCTTTTAAAAAAAAGGAAAATGGATAAAAGCTCAACCTCAGGGAGTGTTAGACCCATGCAATCTAATCTACAAAAAGTTTCAACTTACACCAGTTGACTTACTATCAGCAAAAAGTCTACAAACAATAAATGCTGAAAGGGTTTTAGAGAACTGTGTACACTCTACCTGCTGGTGAGACGTGAAGGGGTAACAGCCAATAATGAGAACAGAAAGGAGCTGTGTTTAAAAGTAAAACTGCAGGCACCATTCGATGCAGCAGGCGCACCATTGGACCTCTCACCTGAGAAGACAAGAATCGAGAAGACACAGGCCGCAAAAGCTGCAGTGCAGCCTTATTCACAATAGCCAAGACAGTGAAGCAATCAAAATGTCCAACAACAGGTGAATGGATAAAGAAGAAGTGGTCCATGTACACAATGGAATAATAGCCATGGAAAACAATGAACCACTGCTCTCTGAGGCACCACAAATGAGTCTGGAGATAATCACGAAACATGAGGTAAGTCGGAAAGCAAAAGACCTATATTCTATGATATCACTTATTGGCGTTATCTAATAACTGACACAAAGGAACATATTTCCACAGAGAAAGACACTCACAGACTTAGAAAACAAACTATGCTCATCTAAAAGGAAAGGTGGGGGGAATGGATAAATTAAGATTAGTGTTACTCTATGTATACAAACACATATTATATCCGTATCTCAAAAAGACCAACCATATAGCAAGGGAGGTGTGCGGAACCCTCAGTAACATTTTACATGGGAAGAGGATCTGTACTTGAATAGACATATATAATGTACAAACGAACCAGATTGTGTTCACCTAGGACAAACAATATTCTAAGCTTTACCCCAATTTAAAAAAAAAATTTAAAACCAAGAAGAAATAATGAGACATAAACTTATGGGGCTTTCTCCATGCACATTCCAATGTAATTTACAAACTAGGAACACGACTTCCAGAAAGGCTCTGCTGCCCTAGTAGCCAGATATGGGAATGGAGATATGCTTCCTGCTTGAGGCCACTTCCTACAACAGCAGCTTTAAACCCATTGCTAAAGGTCACTAAATATTCACCAAACTTGCAGTTCGGTAAAAGACACCTGCTTTCTAAAAAAAATTCTGGGGTGGAAAATCGACCAAAAATTTCAAAAGAGGGCAACCTTCCAAGAACACAATTTCAAGAGTTCTATTGTACTCCCAATTGTTTCCTTTTTTTTAACAGAAAAGGAAACGGTGGAGAAAAATGATGAGTTTTACGAATTTTCAAAGACATGCAAACCCAAATTACAAAAACCTATCAGCTCACAGCAGCCAGTAGGGCCATTAGCATAAATGCTGCAAACAATAAATGCTGAAGCGATTGTGGAGAAATGCGTACCCTGGATTCTAAGGGGGACGTGGTAAGAGCCACTAATGAAAACACAAAGAAGGTGCTTTGAAAAGGGAAACACGGTGCTACCAGTCAATCAATCACACCCACTGCTGGGCCTATCACCTGAGAAAATGAGAATCGAAAAGTCACAGCCTGGCAATCCTGCACTCCAACAATATTTACCATAGCCAACACTTGGAAGCAATGAAAATGTCCATCAACCGAGGAATGCACAAAGTAGAAGTGGTCCACGTACACAGTGGAAAATTACTCCAATAAAAAATAGAAATTAAATGTAAAAATCCAACAAAAGTAAGGAGACATCAGCTTGTGTGGGTTTGTCCGGGCACACTCCACTCTAATTTATAACCGAGAAACACCACAGGCCGCAAGGGCTTTTCCCTAGTTACCAGGGTGGGGGACATAGAAAGGCTGCCGCCCTCTGGCAGTTACCTGCAAAAGCAGCTTTAAAGCCTGTGCTAATGGTCACTTCATAGGAACAAGTACTGCAGAACTGTAAATGAAACAGGCCCTCAAAATGTCTTGAGGGAGGTAAAGGCCAAAACATTTCAAAATGTGACACATACTTAAAGAGAACACTTTGAAGAACTAAGGGGTAATCACAGCTTGAAAAATAGAAAAGGATATGCCTTAAAGCTCAATTTCAACAGAATATGTGGCACATTCGAATTCAACCACAGACAGGTATCAGCTCACACTTGTCAGAATAACCATCAGCAAGAAAACTACAAACAATAAATGCTGAAGGTGTTGTGGAGAAATGCATACCCTCAACTTCAAAGGGGACGTAACTTGGAAAGGGCCACGAATGAGAACAGAATGGAGGTGCCTTAAAAAGGTAAACATTGAGCTACTATATGATCCAGCAGGCCCACTGCTCGACGTAAAACCTAAGAAGAGAGAATTGGAAAGGCACAGGCAGGCAAATCTGCACTGCACAGTATTACAATAGCCAAGATATGGAAGTAACCAAAAAGTCCACCAACAGATGGATGGACAAAGAAGAACTCCTCCATGTACAGATGGAATATTCGCTAGTGAAAAAAATGAAACAATGCCGTTTGCAGCACCATAGATGAGTCTAGACGTAATCACGCCACGTGTAGTAAGTGAGAAAGCAAAAGACACATATCCTATCATATCACTTTTAAGAGTTACTTAAAAATTGATACCAATGAAGATATTTCCACAGAGAAAGGCAATCACAGATTCATTAAAAAACTTATGGTTCACCAAATAGAAAGGGATGAGGATTGGATACATTACCACATTGGGGTTAACAGAGATATACAAACCATGTGAAATATATAACCACCAAAGACGTACGGAAGACCAGGAGAAGACTACTCAACATTGTGTCATAACCTACATGGGAAAAGGATGCGAGGAAGAATAGATGCATGTATATGTGTGAAAGAACCACATCTTGCACACCTAGAACAAACAAACCATTGTAATCATATATGCTGGGATAAAAAATAAAAAGTAAATTACAAATATGAACAAGAAGTAATGAGACATAAACTTAAAGGGCTTTTCCCTGGCACATTCCATTCTAATTTACAACCTAGAACACCACTTCCATTAAGGCTCTGTTTCCCTAGTAACCAAATATGGTAAAGGGGAAATGCTGCCACCTTGTGGCCGTTTCCTGCAAGAACAGCTTTAAACTCACAGCTGATGGTCACTTAACATTCCCAAGGACTCAGGGCTGTAAAGGACACCTGCCCTAAAAAATTGTGCTGAAGGAGGGAATGGACAAAACAATTCAAAACAGGCAAATGTTTCAAGAAGAGAGTATGAAGAGTTAAGTTTTACTCACGCTCTTTTAAAAAAAAGGAAAATGGATAAAAGCTCAACCTCAGGGAGTGTTAGACCCATGCAATCTAATCTACAAAAAGTTTCAACTTACACCAGTTGACTTACTATCAGCAAAAAGTCTACAAACAATAAATGCTGAAAGGGTTTTAGAGAACTGTGTACACTCTACCTGCTGGTGAGACGTGAAGGGGTAACAGCCAATAATGAGAACAGAAAGGAGCTGTGTTTAAAAGTAAAACTGCAGGCACCATTCGATGCAGCAGGCGCACCATTGGACCTCTCACCTGAGAAGACAAGAATCGAGAAGACACAGGCCGCAAAAGCTGCAGTGCAGCCTTATTCACAATAGCCAAGACAGTGAAGCAATCAAAATGTCCAACAACAGGTGAATGGATAAAGAAGAAGTGGTCCATGTACACAATGGAATAATAGCCATGGAAAACAATGAACCACTGCTCTCTGAGGCACCACAAATGAGTCTGGAGATAATCACGAAACATGAGGTAAGTCGGAAAGCAAAAGACCTATATTCTATGATATCACTTATTGGCGTTATCTAATAACTGACACAAAGGAACATATTTCCACAGAGAAAGACACTCACAGACTTAGAAAACAAACTATGCTCATCTAAAAGGAAAGGTGGGGGGAATGGATAAATTAAGATTAGTGTTACTCTATGTATACAAACA
>NW_026778008.1:0-57548 GCF_028023285.1 Balaenoptera ricei
CACAGGAAAAATGATCTTGCTTTCTGTCGTCTGCTTCTCTATGAGCAATTATCTTGAACTTATTCACTTTATACATGTTCACGTTTTTTGGGGTGGAACAGGTAAATGATCATCAAGATGCGGTTGAGATCTATGTGGTTTCCAGAGCCTTCCTGACTTCGGAAAGTATGACAACCTGGAGCCCCATGTCCATTGCCCGTCCAAAGGTAGCACAACCGATAATCGAGTTGCACAGTACTCGACCCGGAAAAGCACTCTTTATCCCTAGACCAGTAAACGGCACCATTCTGGGCTGGGCACTGCACGCAGCATGGCCTCAATGTGGGGGACATGCTGAGTCTCCTTCCCAATCTATAGCGAAGTTTTCTTCTCTATGCCGACCACACCTTGAGGACTGTACCCAAGAGGTATCCATAGATGTAGACAGTGCTGACCCACTGCCCTCAGACTTGCATTCCACCTCACTGAGAATCTCATCGCCGGTTTTATGAGTACTGGCAGAAAGACGAGGATACCATGGGAAAATCTTCTTCCGATTATCTCTTTTCCTGATAGGAACTGTGTTTCCCTTTGCTAAACTGTGGCTGCCCACACTACTAGGAATATTCGAGCACCGGATTCACCCTCAAAATGCCAGGGATCCTGGTCGCACCCCTGGCCCTCTTCTCGCCATGGCAAGCAACTCAAAGACATGTGCAGCTCTAACACTACATCGGGTCCAAAGGCCACCACAAGTGATATTCCTTGGGAGCCACGCTCTGCCCAGGCAGACAGCGTTAAGCCCAAGTCTGACAGATCATCACCCGTCTGGGCACGGCCCCGCATACAGCGTGCCTTCGCATTGCAAGACTTACCCAGTACTTCTGGCACTTCCAAATAGAGCGTTCACCTCGTTCCCATCACATCATACTGAATACATTGAAGAATTTTCCGTGCATCGAGACACATTGATTTTCCGCCCTGCAACTTGCATCCATCACTCACTGAGGATCTGCTCTTTGGCTCCAAGTTTTCCTCGGAAGAAGATGAAGAGCATCAGAGGACAAGACCTTCGGGTTCCCTCTTGTTCTATTGGAAAAGTCCAGTTAGCTTCGCTCACCTGTGGGTATTCACACTGCTAGGAACAGACTAACGAAATCGCCATGAATTTTCCCGAGGTCACGGGGCTGCCAGAGTCCTCATGAATTCACGGCAGCCAGCTCAAGTCAACTGCAGCTCCACCACCACCACCCATCCGAAGGCCAGCCTAAAACTTCTTCTTGTGGAGCGTTACTCTACCTGGCCAGGAACTAACTACTCAAAATACAAGTAATCAGCACCTGTCCGGGCAGGGCACCACACATATCAGGGCTCTCAGTGAAGGATCTCCCGGGTCCCCTTCCCACTCTCGCGAGTAGCTTTGATCTGTCTCCCCATCAAATCCTAATGGCTGCACCCACGATATATCCAGACCCCTAGAAGATATCAAACCACTGCCTTCCAACCTGCAACCCTCCCTCAGTGGACACCCACACCTACCTCCACCCCACTCTATGCCTACTTGAGAAGTATCAGAACCATGCGAGAATAACGCATATTGTACTTCTCGCTTCTTCTCATAGGAATGATCTTGCTTCCTGCAAACTGTTTGTGTTCACCTTGGGAGGAAAGGACCACTTAACTCATCCTGAGGATGCCAGCCCAACACATGGCTACCACAGTCATTAGGATATCAAGGCAGCCAACTCAAGGACACCTGTAACTCCACCCACATAACTGGTCTAGAGGTCACCACCAACGATGTTCTTGTGAGCCTTACTCTACCTAGACGGCTCGGTTCACTACTACTATACGTGAACAGTACCTATCCGGGCAGGGCACCGCACACAGCACAGCTTCGAGGTGGAGGACACGCCTACCTCCCTCTCACTCACACAGGTACCTTTCTTACTTCTATCCATCACATCCTGATGACTGTACCCAGGCTTGATCCTTACCCATTCAAAATATCTCGACCCACTGTCCACCATCTTGCATCTCTCGCCCGTGGGGATCCCCTCAGCTGCTCTATGCATATCTGGAGAACTATGTGAACACAGGAAAAATGATCTTGCTTTCTGTTCTCTGCTACTCTATGAGCAATTATCTTGACCTTATTCACTTTATACATGTTCACGTTTTTCGGGGTGGAACAGGTAAATCATCATCAAGATGCGGTTGAGATCTATGTGGCTTCCAGAGCCTTCCTGACTTCGGGAAGTATGACCACCTGGAGCCCCATGCCCATCGCCCGTCCACAGGCACCACAACCGATACTCCAGTTGCACAGTACTCGACCCGGAAAGGCACTGTTTACCCCTAGTCTAGGAAACGGCACCTTTCCGGGCAGGGCACTGCACACAGCACGGCCTCAAGGTGGGGGACCTGCTGAGTCTCCTTTCCCATCTGTAGAGGAGTTGGCTTCTCTATGCCGACCACACCTGGAGACTCTACCCAAGATTTATCCATAGCCTTAGACAGTGTTTACCCACTGCCCTCAGACTTGCATCCCACCTCTATGAGGATGTCATCAACGGTTCTATGTGTACTGCCACAAGGATGAGGATACCATGAGAAAATCTTCCTCCCTTTAGAGCTTTTCCTGATAGGAACTGTGTTTCCCTTTCCTTAACTGTGGGTGCCCACACTGTTTGGATTATTCGAGCACCGGTGTCATCCTCAAAATGGCAGGGATCCTGGTCACTCTCCATTCCCTCTTCTCGCCATGGCAAGCATCTCAACGACACATGCAGCTCCACCACTAGAACGGGTCCAAAGGCCACCACAACTGATGTTCCTTTTGAGCCTCCCCCTAGCCACGCAGACACTGTTTACCCCAAGTCTGAGAGACCAGCACGTGTCTGAGCACAGCCCCGCAAACAGTGTGGCTTCGCGTTGCAAGAACGCCCCAGGACTTCTGGCACTTCCAAATGTACCTGGCACCACTCTACCCACCACATCATACTGAATGAGTTCAACAATTTTTCCTAAATCGAGACACTTTGATTCACCCCCCTGCAACTTGCACCCATCACTCAATGGGGCCCTCTCTTCTGCTCTAACTTATGCCAGGAGGAGGAGGACGAGCATCAGAGGACAAGAGCATTCGAGTTCTGGCTTGTTCTACTGGAAAGTCCCGTTAGCTTCTCTCAGCTGGCGGTGTACACATTGCTAGCAAAAGACTAATGAAATCGTGCCGAGATTTCCCGTGATGAGGTGGCTGCCAGAGTCGTCATGACTTCATGGCAAGCAGCTCAAGGTCACCTGCATCTCCACCACTACCACGCGTCCGAAGGCCAGCCTCAAAGTTCTTCTTCTTGAGCGTTACTCTACCTGGACAGGAACTCATTCCCCAAAATACATGTAATCAGCACCTGTACAAGTAGGGCACCACACACATCAGGGCTCTCTGTGGAGGATCTCCCCGGTCCCATTC
Source organism: Balaenoptera ricei (assembly GCF_028023285.1). Taxonomy (NCBI): domain Eukaryota; kingdom Metazoa; phylum Chordata; class Mammalia; order Artiodactyla; family Balaenopteridae; genus Balaenoptera; species Balaenoptera ricei. The sequence continues at coordinate 3,455 of NW_026778008.1, forward strand.
CCACGTTCACGAGGAGCGTTGATCTGTACCCCCATCACATTTTGACGCCTGCACCCACGATATATGCAGACCCCTAGAGGATATCGAACCGCTGCCTTCCAACCTGCATCCTTCCCTCACTGGATATCTGCACCCACCTCCACCCCGGCTCTATGCCTAATAGAGAAGTGTCAGGACTCCACGAGAAAAACGCATATTATACTTCTCTCTTCTTTTCATACGAATGATTTTCCTTCCTGCAACCTCTTTGTGTTCACTTTGTGAGGAAAGGACCACCTAACTCATCCTGAGGATGCCAGAAACACAGAGGGCTCCCAGGGTCATTAGGGTATCAAGGCACCCAACTCAAGGATGCCCGCAAATCCACCCCCATCACTGTTCCAGAGGCCACCACCAACGATGTTCTTGTGAGTCTTACTCTATCCACACGGGCACCGTTTCCTAGTAGTATATGTCAACAGCACCTGGGTGAACAGGGCACCGCACACAGCACGGCTTCTAAGTGGAGGACACGCCCAACTCCTTCTCACTCACACATGTACCTTTCTTACGTCTAACCATCACATCCTGATGGCTCTAATCTCGATTGATCTCTAACGCTACAAAATATCTAGACCCACTGGCCTCCAACTTGCATCTCTTCCCCTTGGGGATCACCTCAAGGGCTCTATGCATATCTGGAGAACAATGGGGACCAGGATGCATGATCTGGGCTTCTGTTCTCTGCTACTCCATTAGCAATTATCTTTACCTTACTTACTTTACACATGTTCAAGTTTTTCAGGGTGGAACAGGTAAATCATCAGCAAGATGCGGTTGAGGTCTACGTGGCTTCCAAAACCTTCCAGACTTCCTGGAGGAAGATCACCTGTAGACCCACGCCCATCGCTTAGCCAACGGCCACCGCATCCGATAACCCACTTGCACAGCACTCTACCCACAAAGGCACTCTTTACCCCTAGACTAGTAAACGGCACCTTTCCGGGCTGGGCACTGCACGCAGCATGGCCTCAATGTGGGGGACATGCTGAGTCTCCTTCCCAATCTATAGCGAAGTTTTCTTCTCTATGCCGACCACACCTTGAGGACTGTACCCAAGAGGTATCCATAGATGTAGACAGTGCTGACCCACTGCCCTCAGACTTGCATTCCACCTCACTGAGAATCTCATCGCCGGTTTTATGAGTACTGGCAGAAAGACGAGGATACCATGGGAAAATCTTCCTCCGATTATCTCTTTTCCTGATAGGAACTGTGTTTCCCTTTGCTAAACTGTGGCTGCCCACACTACTAGGAATATTCGAGCACCGGATTCACCCTCAAAATGCCAGGGATCCTGGTCGCACCCCTGGCCCTCTTCTCGCCATGGCAAGCAACTCAAAGACATGTGCAGCTCTAACACTACAACGGGTCCAAAGGCCACCACAAGTGATATTCCTTGGGAGCCACGCTCTGCCCAGGCAGACAGCGTTAAGCCCAAGTCTGACAGATCATCACCCGTCTGGGCACGGCCCCGCATACAGCGTGCCTTCGCATTGCAAGACTTACCCAGTACTTCTGGCACTTCCAAATAGAGCGTTCACCTCGTTCCCATCACATCATACTGAATACATTGAAGAATTTTCCGTGCATCGAGACACATTGATTTTCCGCCCTGCAACTTGCATCCATCGCTCACTGAGGATCTGCTCTTTGGCTCCAAGTTTTCCTCGGAAGAAGATGAAGAGCATCAGAGGACAAGATCCTTCGGGTTCCCTCTTGTTCTATTGGAAAAGTCCAGTTAGCTTCGCTCACCTGTGGGTATTCACACTGCTAGGAACAGACTAACGAAATCGCCATGAGTTTTCCCGAGGTCACGGGGCTGCCAGAGTCCTCATGAATTCACGGCAGCCAGCTCAAGTCAACTGCAGCTCCACCACTACCACCCATCCGAAGGCCAGCCTAAAACTTCTTCTTGTGGAGCGTTACTCTACCTGGCCAGGAACTAACTACTCAAAATACAAGTAATCAGCACCTGTCCGGGCAGGGCACCACACACATCAGGGCTCTCAGTGAAGGATCTCCCGGGTCCCCTTCCCACTCTCGCGAGTAGCTTTGATCTGTCTCCCCATCAAATCCTAACGGCTGCACCCACGATATATCCAGACCCCTAGAAGATATCAAACCACTGCCTTCCAACCTGCAACCCTCCCTCAGTGGACACCCACACCTACCTCCACCCCACTCTATGCCTACTTGAGAAGTATCAGAACCATGCGAGAATAACGCATATTGTACTTCTCGCTTCTTCTCATAGGAATGATCTTGCTTCCTGCAAACTGTTTGTGTTCACCTTGGGAGGAAAGGACCACTTAACTCATCCTGAGGATGCCAGCCCAACACATGGCTACCACAGTCATTAGGATATCAAGGCAGCCAACTCAAGGACACCTGTAACTCCACCCACATAACTGGTCTAGAGGTCACCACCAACGATGTTCTTGTGAGCCTTACTCTACCTAGACGGCTCGGTTCACTACTACTATACGTGAACAGTACCTATCCGGGCAGGGCACCGCACACAGCACAGCTTCGAGGTGGAGGACACGCCTACCTCCCTCTCACTCACACAGGTACCTTTCTTACTTCTATCCATCACATCCTGATGACTGTACCCAGGCTTGATCCTTACCCATTCAAAATATCTCGACCCACTGTCCACCATCTTGCATCTCTCGCCTGTGGGGATCCCCTCAGCTGCTCTATGCATATCTGGAGAACTATGTGAACACAGGAAAAATGATCTTGCTTTCTGTTCTCTGCTACTCTATGAGCAATTATCTTGACCTTATTCACTTTATACATGTTCACGTTTTTCGGGGTGGAACAGGTAAATCATCATCAAGATGCGGTTGAGATCTATGTGGCTTCCAGAGCCTTCCTGACTTCGGGAAGTATGACCACCTGGAGCCCCATGCCCATCGCCCGTCCACAGGCACCACAACCGATACTCCAGTTGCACAGTACTCGACCCGGAAAGGCACTGTTTACCCCTAGTCTAGGAAACGGCACCTTTCCGGGCAGGGCACTGCACACAGCACGGCCTCAAGGTGGGGGACCTGCTGAGTCTCCTTTCCCATCTGTAGAGGAGTTGGCTTCTCTATGCCGACCACACCTGGAGACTCTACCCAAGATTTATCCATAGCCTTAGACAGTGTTTACCCACTGCCCTCAGACTTGCATCCCACCTCTATGAGGATGTCATCAACGGTTCTATGTGTACTGCCACAAGGATGAGGATACCATGAGAAAATCTTCCTCCCTTTAGAGCTTTTCCTGATAGGAACTGTGTTTCCCTTTCCTTAACTGTGGGTGCCCACACTGTTTGGATTATTCGAGCACCGGTGTCATCCTCAAAATGGCAGGGATCCTGGTCACTCTCCATTCCCTCTTCTCGCCATGGCAAGCATCTCAACGACACATGCAGCTCCACCACTAGAACGGGTCCAAAGGCCACCACAACTGATGTTCCTTTTGAGCCTCCCCCTAGCCATGCAGACACTGTTTACCCCAAGTCTGAGAGACCAGCACGTGTCTGAGCACAGCCCCGCAAACAGTGTGGCTTCGCGTTGCAAGAACGCCCCAGGACTTCTGGCACTTCCAAATGTACCTGGCACCACTCTACCCACCACATCATACTGAATGAGTTCAACAATTTTTCCTAAATCGAGACACTTTGATTCACCCCCCTGCAACTTGCACCCATCACTCAATGGGGCCCTCTCTTCTGCTCTAACTTATGCCAGGAGGAGGAGGACGAGCATCAGAGGACAAAAGCATTCGAGTTCTGGCTTGTTCTACTGGAAAGTCCCGTTAGCTTCTCTCAGCTGGCGGTGTACACATTGCTAGCAAAAGACTAATGAAATCGTGCCGAGATTTCCCGTGATGAGGTGGCTGCCAGAGTCGTCATGACTTCATGGCAAGCAGCTCAAGGTCACCTGCATCTCCACCACTACCACGCGTCCGAAGGCCAGCCTCAAAGTTCTTCTTCTTGAGCGTTACTCTACCTGGACAGGAACTCATTCCCCAAAATACATGTAATCAGCACCTGTACAAGTAGGGCACCACACACATCAGGGCTCTCTGTGGAGGATCTCCCCGGTCCCATTCCCACGTTCACGAGGAGCGTTGATCTGTACCCCCATCACATTTTGACGCCTGCACCCACGATATATGCAGACCCCTAGAGGATATCGAACCGCTGCCTTCCAACCTGCATCCTTCCCTCACTGGATATCTGCACCCACCTCCACCCCGGCTCTATGCCTAATAGAGAAGTGTCAGGACTCCACGAGAAAAACGCATATTATACTTCTCTCTTCTTTTCATACGAATGATTTTCCTTCCTGCAACCTCTTTGTGTTCACTTTGTGAGGAAAGGACCACCTAACTCATCCTGAGGATGCCAGAAACACAGAGGGCTCCCAGGGTCATTAGGGTATCAAGGCACCCAACTCAAGGATGCCCGCAAATCCACCCCCATCACTGTTCCAGAGGCCACCACCAACGATGTTCTTGTGAGTCTTACTCTATCCACACGGGCACCGTTTCCTAGTAGTATATGTCAACAGCACCTGGGTGAACAGGGCACCGCACACAGCACGGCTTCTAAGTGGAGGACACGCCCAACTCCTTCTCACTCACACATGTACCTTTCTTACGTCTAACCATCACATCCTGATGGCTCTAATCTCGATTGATCTCTAACGCTACAAAATATCTAGACCCACTGGCCTCCAACTTGCATCTCTTCCCCTTGGGGATCACCTCAAGGGCTCTATGCATATCTGGAGAACAATGGGGACCAGGATGCATGATCTGGGCTTCTGTTCTCTGCTACTCCATTAGCAATTATCTTTACCTTACTTACTTTACACATGTTCAAGTTTTTCAGGGTGGAACAGGTAAATCATCAGCAAGATGCGGTTGAGGTCTACGTGGCTTCCAAAACCTTCCAGACTTCCTGGAGGAAGATCACCTGTAGACCCACGCCCATCGCTTAGCCAACGGCCACCGCATCCGATAACCCACTTGCACAGCACTCTACCCACAAAGGCACTCTTTACCCCTAGACTAGTAAACGGCACCTTTCCGGGCTGGGCACTGCACGCAGCATGGCCTCAATGTGGGGGACATGCTGAGTCTCCTTCCCAATCTATAGCGAAGTTTTCTTCTCTATGCCGACCACACCTTGAGGACTGTACCCAAGAGGTATCCATAGATGTAGACAGTGCTGACCCACTGCCCTCAGACTTGCATTCCACCTCACTGAGAATCTCATCGCCGGTTTTATGAGTACTGGCAGAAAGACGAGGATACCATGGGAAAATCTTCCTCCGATTATCTCTTTTCCTGATAGGAACTGTGTTTCCCTTTGCTAAACTGTGGCTGCCCACACTACTAGGAATATTCGAGCACCGGATTCACCCTCAAAATGCCAGGGATCCTGGTCGCACCCCTGGCCCTCTTCTCGCCATGGCAAGCAACTCAAAGACATGTGCAGCTCTAACACTACAACGGGTCCAAAGGCCACCACAAGTGATATTCCTTGGGAGCCACGCTCTGCCCAGGCAGACAGCGTTAAGCCCAAGTCTGACAGATCATCACCCGTCTGGGCACGGCCCCGCATACAGCGTGCCTTCGCATTGCAAGACTTACCCAGTACTTCTGGCACTTCCAAATAGAGCGTTCACCTCGTTCCCATCACATCATACTGAATACATTGAAGAATTTTCCGTGCATCGAGACACATTGATTTTCCGCCCTGCAACTTGCATCCATCACTCACTGAGGATCTGCTCTTTGGCTCCAAGTTTTCCTCGGAAGAAGATGAAGAGCATCAGAGGACAAGATCCTTCGGGTTCCCTCTTGTTCTATTGGAAAAGTCCAGTTAGCTTCGCTCACCTGTGGGTATTCACACTGCTAGGAACAGACTAATGAAATCGCCATGAGTTTTCCCGAGGTCACGGGGCTGCCAGAGTCCTCATGAATTCACGGCAGCCAGCTCAAGTCAACTGCAGCTCCACCACTACCACCCATCCGAAGGCCAGCCTAAAACTTCTTCTTGTGGAGCGTTACTCTACCTGGCCAGGAACTAACTACTCAAAATACAAGTAATCAGCACCTGTCCGGGCAGGGCACCACACACATCAGGGCTCTCAGTGAAGGATCTCCCGGGTCCCCTTCCCACTCTCGCGAGTAGCTTTGATCTGTCTCCCCATCAAATCCTAACGGCTGCACCCACGATATATCCAGACCCCTAGAAGATATCAAACCACTGCCTTCCAACCTGCAACCCTCCCTCAGTGGACACCCACACCTACCTCCACCCCACTCTATGCCTACTTGAGAAGTATCAGAACCACGCGAGAATAACGCATATTGTACTTCTCGCTTCTTCTCATAGGAATGATCTTGCTTCCTGCAAACTGTTTGTGTTCACCTTGGGAGGAAAGGACCACTTAACTCATCCTGAGGATGCCAGCCCAACACATGGCTACCACAGTCATTAGGATATCAAGGCAGCCAACTCAAGGACACCTGTAACTCCACCCACATAACTGGTCTAGAGGTCACCACCAACGATGTTCTTGTGAGCCTTACTCTACCTAGACGGCTCGGTTCACTACTACTATACGTGAACAGTACCTATCCGGGCAGGGCACCGCACACAGCACAGCTTCGAGGTGGAGGACACGCCTACCTCCCTCTCACTCACACAGGTACCTTTCTTACTTCTATCCATCACATCCTGATGACTGTACCCAGGCTTGATCCTTACCCATTCAAAATATCTCGACCCACTGTCCACCATCTTGCATCTCTCGCCCGTGGGGATCCCCTCAGCTGCTCTATGCATATCTGGAGAACTATGTGAACACAGGAAAAATGATCTTGCTTTCTGTTCTCTGCTACTCTATGAGCAATTATCTTGACCTTATTCACTTTATACATGTTCACGTTTTTCGGGGTGGAACAGGTAAATCATCATCAAGATGCGGTTGAGATCTATGTGGCTTCCAGAGCCTTCCTGACTTCGGGAAGTATGACCACCTGGAGCCCCATGCCCATCGCCCGTCCACAGGCACCACAACCGATACTCCAGTTGCACAGTACTCGACCCGGAAAGGCACTGTTTACCCCTAGTCTAGGAAACGGCACCTTTCCGGGCAGGGCACTGCACACAGCACGGCCTCAAGGTGGGGGACCTGCTGAGTCTCCTTTCCCATCTGTAGAGGAGTTGGCTTCTCTATGCCGACCACACCTGGAGACTCTACCCAAGATTTATCCATAGCCTTAGACAGTGTTTACCCACTGCCCTCAGACTTGCATCCCACCTCTATGAGGATGTCATCAACGGTTCTATGTGTACTGCCACAAGGATGAGGATACCATGAGAAAATCTTCCTCCCTTTAGAGCTTTTCCTGATAGGAACTGTGTTTCCCTTTCCTTAACTGTGGGTGCCCACACTGTTTGGATTATTCGAGCACCGGTGTCATCCTCAAAATGGCAGGGATCCTGGTCACTCTCCATTCCCTCTTCTCGCCATGGCAAGCATCTCAACGACACATGCAGCTCCACCACTAGAACGGGTCCAAAGGCCACCACAACTGATGTTCCTTTTGAGCCTCCCCCTAGCCACGCAGACACTGTTTACCCCAAGTCTGAGAGACCAGCACGTGTCTGAGCACAGCCCCGCAAACAGTGTGGCTTCGCGTTGCAAGAACGCCCCAGGACTTCTGGCACTTCCAAATGTACCTGGCACCACTCTACCCACCACATCATACTGAATGAGTTCAACAATTTTTCCTAAATCGAGACACTTTGATTCACCCCCCTGCAACTTGCACCCATCACTCAATGGGGCCCTCTCTTCTGCTCTAACTTATGCCAGGAGGAGGAGGACGAGCATCAGAGGACAAGAGCATTCGAGTTCTGGCTTGTTCTACTGGAAAGTCCCGTTAGCTTCTCTCAGCTGGCGGTGTACACATTGCTAGCAAAAGACTAATGAAATCGTGCCGAGATTTCCCGTGATGAGGTGGCTGCCAGAGTCGTCATGACTTCATGGCAAGCAGCTCAAGGTCACCTGCATCTCCACCACTACCACGCGTCCGAAGGCCAGCCTCAAAGTTCTTCTTCTTGAGCGTTACTCTACCTGGACAGGAACTCATTCCCCAAAATACATGTAATCAGCACCTGTACAAGTAGGGCACCACACACATCAGGGCTCTCTGTGGAGGATCTCCCCGGTCCCATTCCCACGTTCACGAGGAGCGTTGATCTGTACCCCCATCACATTTTGACGCCTGCACCCACGATATATGCAGACCCCTAGAGGATATCGAACCGCTGCCTTCCAACCTGCATCCTTCCCTCACTGGATATCTGCACCCACCTCCACCCCGGCTCTATGCCTAATAGAGAAGTGTCAGGACTCCACGAGAAAAACGCATATTATACTTCTCTCTTCTTTTCATACGAATGATTTTCCTTCCTGCAACCTCTTTGTGTTCACTTTGTGAGGAAAGGACCACCTAACTCATCCTGAGGATGCCAGAAACACAGAGGGCTCCCAGGGTCATTAGGGTATCAAGGCACCCAACTCAAGGATGCCCGCAAATCCACCCCCATCACTGTTCCAGAGGCCACCACCAACGATGTTCTTGTGAGTCTTACTCTATCCACACGGGCACCGTTTCCTAGTAGTATATGTCAACAGCACCTGGGTGAACAGGGCACCGCACACAGCACGGCTTCTAAGTGGAGGACACGCCCAACTCCTTCTCACTCACACATGTACCTTTCTTACGTCTAACCATCACATCCTGATGGCTCTAATCTCGATTGATCTCTAACGCTACAAAATATCTAGACCCACTGGCCTCCAACTTGCATCTCTTCCCCTTGGGGATCACCTCAAGGGCTCTATGCATATCTGGAGAACAATGGGGACCAGGATGCATGATCTGGGCTTCTGTTCTCTGCTACTCCATTAGCAATTATCTTTACCTTACTTACTTTACACATGTTCAAGTTTTTCAGGGTGGAACAGGTAAATCATCAGCAAGATGCGGTTGAGGTCTACGTGGCTTCCAAAACCTTCCAGACTTCCTGGAGGAAGATAACCTGTAGACCCACGGCCATCGCTTAGCCAACGGCCACCGCATCCGATAACCCACTTGCACAGCACTCTACCCACAAAGGCACTCTTTACCCCTAGACTAGTAAACGGCACCTTTCCGGGCTGGGCACTGCACGCAGCATGGCCTCAATGTGGGGGACATGCTGAGTCTCCTTCCCAATCTATAGCGAAGTTTTCTTCTCTATGCCGACCACACCTTGAGGACTGTACCCAAGAGGTATCCATAGATGTAGACAGTGCTGACCCACTGCCCTCAGACTTGCATTCCACCTCACTGAGAATCTCATCGCCGGTTTTATGAGTACTGGCAGAAAGACGAGGATACCATGGGAAAATCTTCCTCCGATTATCTCTTTTCCTGATAGGAACTGTGTTTCCCTTTGCTAAACTGTGGCTGCCCACACTACTAGGAATATTCGAGCACCGGATTCACCCTCAAAATGCCAGGGATCCTGGTCGCACCCCTGGCCCTCTTCTCGCCATGGCAAGCAACTCAAAGACATGTGCAGCTCTAACACTACAACGGGTCCAAAGGCCACCACAAGTGATATTCCTTGGGAGCCACGCTCTGCCCAGGCAGACAGCGTTAAGCCCAAGTCTGACAGATCATCACCCGTCTGGGCACGGCCCCGCATACAGCGTGCCTTCGCATTGCAAGACTTACCCAGTACTTCTGGCACTTCCAAATAGAGCGTTCACCTCGTTCCCATCACATCATACTGAATACATTGAAGAATTTTCCGTGCATCGAGACACATTGATTTTCCGCCCTGCAACTTGCATCCATCACTCACTGAGGATCTGCTCTTTGGCTCCAAGTTTTCCTCGGAAGAAGATGAAGAGCATCAGAGGACAAGATCCTTCGGGTTCCCTCTTGTTCTATTGGAAAAGTCCAGTTAGCTTCGCTCACCTGTGGGTATTCACACTGCTAGGAACAGACTAATGAAATCGCCATGAGTTTTCCCGAGGTCACGGGGCTGCCAGAGTCCTCATGAATTCACGGCAGCCAGCTCAAGTCAACTGCAGCTCCACCACTACCACCCATCCGAAGGCCAGCCTAAAACTTCTTCTTGTGGAGCGTTACTCTACCTGGCCAGGAACTAACTACTCAAAATACAAGTAATCAGCACCTGTCCGGGCAGGGCACCACACACATCAGGGCTCTCAGTGAAGGATCTCCCGGGTCCCCTTCCCACTCTCGCGAGTAGCTTTGATCTGTCTCCCCATCAAATCCTAACGGCTGCACCCACGATATATCCAGACCCCTAGAAGATATCAAACCACTGCCTTCCAACCTGCAACCCTCCCTCAGTGGACACCCACACCTACCTCCACCCCACTCTATGCCTACTTGAGAAGTATCAGAACCACGCGAGAATAACGCATATTGTACTTCTCGCTTCTTCTCATAGGAATGATCTTGCTTCCTGCAAACTGTTTGTGTTCACCTTGGGAGGAAAGGACCACTTAACTCATCCTGAGGATGCCAGCCCAACACATGGCTACCACAGTCATTAGGATATCAAGGCAGCCAACTCAAGGACACCTGTAACTCCACCCACATAACTGGTCTAGAGGTCACCACCAACGATGTTCTTGTGAGCCTTACTCTACCTAGACGGCTCGGTTCACTACTACTATACGTGAACAGTACCTATCCGGGCAGGGCACCGCACACAGCACAGCTTCGAGGTGGAGGACACGCCTACCTCCCTCTCACTCACACAGGTACCTTTCTTACTTCTATCCATCACATCCTGATGACTGTACCCAGGCTTGATCCTTACCCATTCAAAATATCTCGACCCACTGTCCACCATCTTGCATCTCTCGCCCGTGGGGATCCCCTCAGCTGCTCTATGCATATCTGGAGAACTATGTGAACACAGGAAAAATGATCTTGCTTTCTGTTCTCTGCTACTCTATGAGCAATTATCTTGACCTTATTCACTTTATACATGTTCACGTTTTTCGGGGTGGAACAGGTAAATCATCATCAAGATGCGGTTGAGATCTATGTGGCTTCCAGAGCCTTCCTGACTTCGGGAAGTATGACCACCTGGAGCCCCATGCCCATCGCCCGTCCACAGGCACCACAACCGATACTCCAGTTGCACAGTACTCGACCCGGAAAGGCACTGTTTACCCCTAGTCTAGGAAACGGCACCTTTCCGGGCAGGGCACTGCACACAGCACGGCCTCAAGGTGGGGGACCTGCTGAGTCTCCTTTCCCATCTGTAGAGGAGTTGGCTTCTCTATGCCGACCACACCTGGAGACTCTACCCAAGATTTATCCATAGCCTTAGACAGTGTTTACCCACTGCCCTCAGACTTGCATCCCACCTCTATGAGGATGTCATCAACGGTTCTATGTGTACTGCCACAAGGATGAGGATACCATGAGAAAATCTTCCTCCCTTTAGAGCTTTTCCTGATAGGAACTGTGTTTCCCTTTCCTTAACTGTGGGTGCCCACACTGTTTGGATTATTCGAGCACCGGTGTCATCCTCAAAATGGCAGGGATCCTGGTCACTCTCCATTCCCTCTTCTCGCCATGGCAAGCATCTCAACGACACATGCAGCTCCACCACTAGAACGGGTCCAAAGGCCACCACAACTGATGTTCCTTTTGAGCCTCCCCCTAGCCACGCAGACACTGTTTACCCCAAGTCTGAGAGACCAGCACGTGTCTGAGCACAGCCCCGCAAACAGTGTGGCTTCGCGTTGCAAGAACGCCCCAGGACTTCTGGCACTTCCAAATGTACCTGGCACCACTCTACCCACCACATCATACTGAATGAGTTCAACAATTTTTCCTAAATCGAGACACTTTGATTCACCCCCCTGCAACTTGCACCCATCACTCAATGGGGCCCTCTCTTCTGCTCTAACTTATGCCAGGAGGAGGAGGACGAGCATCAGAGGACAAGAGCATTCGAGTTCTGGCTTGTTCTACTGGAAAGTCCCGTTAGCTTCTCTCAGCTGGCGGTGTACACATTGCTAGCAAAAGACTAATGAAATCGTGCCGAGATTTCCCGTGATGAGGTGGCTGCCAGAGTCGTCATGACTTCATGGCAAGCAGCTCAAGGTCACCTGCATCTCCACCACTACCACGCGTCCGAAGGCCAGCCTCAAAGTTCTTCTTCTTGAGCGTTACTCTACCTGGACAGGAACTCATTCCCCAAAATACATGTAATCAGCACCTGTACAAGTAGGGCACCACACACATCAGGGCTCTCTGTGGAGGATCTCCCCGGTCCCATTCCCACGTTCACGAGGAGCGTTGATCTGTACCCCCATCACATTTTGACGCCTGCACCCACGATATATGCAGACCCCTAGAGGATATCGAACCGCTGCCTTCCAACCTGCATCCTTCCCTCACTGGATATCTGCACCCACCTCCACCCCGGCTCTATGCCTAATAGAGAAGTGTCAGGACTCCACGAGAAAAACGCATATTATACTTCTCTCTTCTTTTCATACGAATGATTTTCCTTCCTGCAACCTCTTTGTGTTCACTTTGTGAGGAAAGGACCACCTAACTCATCCTGAGGATGCCAGAAACACAGAGGGCTCCCAGGGTCATTAGGGTATCAAGGCACCCAACTCAAGGATGCCCGCAAATCCACCCCCATCACTGTTCCAGAGGCCACCACCAACGATGTTCTTGTGAGTCTTACTCTATCCACACGGGCACCGTTTCCTAGTAGTATATGTCAACAGCACCTGGGTGAACAGGGCACCGCACACAGCACGGCTTCTAAGTGGAGGACACGCCCAACTCCTTCTCACTCACACATGTACCTTTCTTACGTCTAACCATCACATCCTGATGGCTCTAATCTCGATTGATCTCTAACGCTACAAAATATCTAGACCCACTGGCCTCCAACTTGCATCTCTTCCCCTTGGGGATCACCTCAAGGGCTCTATGCATATCTGGAGAACAATGGGGACCAGGATGCATGATCTGGGCTTCTGTTCTCTGCTACTCCATTAGCAATTATCTTTACCTTACTTACTTTACACATGTTCAAGTTTTTCAGGGTGGAACAGGTAAATCATCAGCAAGATGCGGTTGAGGTCTACGTGGCTTCCAAAACCTTCCAGACTTCCTGGAGGAAGATAACCTGTAGACCCACGGCCATCGCTTAGCCAACGGCCACCGCATCCGATAACCCACTTGCACAGCACTCTACCCACAAAGGCACTCTTTACCCCTAGACTAGTAAACGGCACCTTTCCGGGCTGGGCACTGCACGCAGCATGGCCTCAATGTGGGGGACATGCTGAGTCTCCTTCCCAATCTATAGCGAAGTTTTCTTCTCTATGCCGACCACACCTTGAGGACTGTACCCAAGAGGTATCCATAGATGTAGACAGTGCTGACCCACTGCCCTCAGACTTGCATTCCACCTCACTGAGAATCTCATCGCCGGTTTTATGAGTACTGGCAGAAAGACGAGGATACCATGGGAAAATCTTCCTCCGATTATCTCTTTTCCTGATAGGAACTGTGTTTCCCTTTGCTAAACTGTGGCTGCCCACACTACTAGGAATATTCGAGCACCGGATTCACCCTCAAAATGCCAGGGATCCTGGTCGCACCCCTGGCCCTCTTCTCGCCATGGCAAGCAACTCAAAGACATGTGCAGCTCTAACACTACAACGGGTCCAAAGGCCACCACAAGTGATATTCCTTGGGAGCCACGCTCTGCCCAGGCAGACAGCGTTAAGCCCAAGTCTGACAGATCATCACCCGTCTGGGCACGGCCCCGCATACAGCGTGCCTTCGCATTGCAAGACTTACCCAGTACTTCTGGCACTTCCAAATAGAGCGTTCACCTCGTTCCCATCACATCATACTGAATACATTGAAGAATTTTCCGTGCATCGAGACACATTGATTTTCCGCCCTGCAACTTGCATCCATCACTCACTGAGGATCTGCTCTTTGGCTCCAAGTTTTCCTCGGAAGAAGATGAAGAGCATCAGAGGACAAGATCCTTCGGGTTCCCTCTTGTTCTATTGGAAAAGTCCAGTTAGCTTCGCTCACCTGTGGGTATTCACACTGCTAGGAACAGACTAATGAAATCGCCATGAGTTTTCCCGAGGTCACGGGGCTGCCAGAGTCCTCATGAATTCACGGCAGCCAGCTCAAGTCAACTGCAGCTCCACCACTACCACCCATCCGAAGGCCAGCCTAAAACTTCTTCTTGTGGAGCGTTACTCTACCTGGCCAGGAACTAACTACTCAAAATACAAGTAATCAGCACCTGTCCGGGCAGGGCACCACACACATCAGGGCTCTCAGTGAAGGATCTCCCGGGTCCCCTTCCCACTCTCGCGAGTAGCTTTGATCTGTCTCCCCATCAAATCCTAACGGCTGCACCCACGATATATCCAGACCCCTAGAAGATATCAAACCACTGCCTTCCAACCTGCAACCCTCCCTCAGTGGACACCCACACCTACCTCCACCCCACTCTATGCCTACTTGAGAAGTATCAGAACCACGCGAGAATAACGCATATTGTACTTCTCGCTTCTTCTCATAGGAATGATCTTGCTTCCTGCAAACTGTTTGTGTTCACCTTGGGAGGAAAGGACCACTTAACTCATCCTGAGGATGCCAGCCCAACACATGGCTACCACAGTCATTAGGATATCAAGGCAGCCAACTCAAGGACACCTGTAACTCCACCCACATAACTGGTCTAGAGGTCACCACCAACGATGTTCTTGTGAGCCTTACTCTACCTAGACGGCTCGGTTCACTACTACTATACGTGAACAGTACCTATCCGGGCAGGGCACCGCACACAGCACAGCTTCGAGGTGGAGGACACGCCTACCTCCCTCTCACTCACACAGGTACCTTTCTTACTTCTATCCATCACATCCTGATGACTGTACCCAGGCTTGATCCTTACCCATTCAAAATATCTCGACCCACTGTCCACCATCTTGCATCTCTCGCCCGTGGGGATCCCCTCAGCTGCTCTATGCATATCTGGAGAACTATGTGAACACAGGAAAAATGATCTTGCTTTCTGTTCTCTGCTACTCTATGAGCAATTATCTTGACCTTATTCACTTTATACATGTTCACGTTTTTCGGGGTGGAACAGGTAAATCATCATCAAGATGCGGTTGAGATCTATGTGGCTTCCAGAGCCTTCCTGACTTCGGGAAGTATGACCACCTGGAGCCCCATGCCCATCGCCCGTCCACAGGCACCACAACCGATACTCCAGTTGCACAGTACTCGACCCGGAAAGGCACTGTTTACCCCTAGTCTAGGAAACGGCACCTTTCCGGGCAGGGCACTGCACACAGCACGGCCTCAAGGTGGGGGACCTGCTGAGTCTCCTTTCCCATCTGTAGAGGAGTTGGCTTCTCTATGCCGACCACACCTGGAGACTCTACCCAAGATTTATCCATAGCCTTAGACAGTGTTTACCCACTGCCCTCAGACTTGCATCCCACCTCTATGAGGATGTCATCAACGGTTCTATGTGTACTGCCACAAGGATGAGGATACCATGAGAAAATCTTCCTCCCTTTAGAGCTTTTCCTGATAGGAACTGTGTTTCCCTTTCCTTAACTGTGGGTGCCCACACTGTTTGGA
The DNA here is from genome assembly GCF_028023285.1 of Balaenoptera ricei. Lineage (NCBI taxonomy): Eukaryota > Metazoa > Chordata > Mammalia > Artiodactyla > Balaenopteridae > Balaenoptera > Balaenoptera ricei. The sequence continues at coordinate 19,271 of NW_026778008.1, forward strand.
TTATTCGAGCACCGGTGTCATCCTCAAAATGGCAGGGATCCTGGTCACTCTCCATTCCCTCTTCTCGCCATGGCAAGCATCTCAACGACACATGCAGCTCCACCACTAGAACGGGTCCAAAGGCCACCACAACTGATGTTCCTTTTGAGCCTCCCCCTAGCCACGCAGACACTGTTTACCCCAAGTCTGAGAGACCAGCACGTGTCTGAGCACAGCCCCGCAAACAGTGTGGCTTCGCGTTGCAAGAACGCCCCAGGACTTCTGGCACTTCCAAATGTACCTGGCACCACTCTACCCACCACATCATACTGAATGAGTTCAACAATTTTTCCTAAATCGAGACACTTTGATTCACCCCCCTGCAACTTGCACCCATCACTCAATGGGGCCCTCTCTTCTGCTCTAACTTATGCCAGGAGGAGGAGGACGAGCATCAGAGGACAAGAGCATTCGAGTTCTGGCTTGTTCTACTGGAAAGTCCCGTTAGCTTCTCTCAGCTGGCGGTGTACACATTGCTAGCAAAAGACTAATGAAATCGTGCCGAGATTTCCCGTGATGAGGTGGCTGCCAGAGTCGTCATGACTTCATGGCAAGCAGCTCAAGGTCACCTGCATCTCCACCACTACCATGCGTCCGAAGGCCAGCCTCAAAGTTCTTCTTCTTGAGCGTTACTCTACCTGGACAGGAACTCATTCCCCAAAATACATGTAATCAGCACCTGTACAAGTAGGGCACCACACACATCAGGGCTCTCTGTGGAGGATCTCCCCGGTCCCATTCCCACGTTCACGAGGAGCTTTGATCTGTACCCCCATCACATTTTGACGCCTGCACCCACGATATATCCAGACCCCTAGAGGATATCGAACCGCTGCCTTCCAACCTGCATCCTTCCCTCACTGGATATCTGCACCCACCTCCACCCCGGCTCTATGCCTAATAGAGAAGTGTCAGGACTCCACGACAAAAACGCATATTATACTTCTCTCTTCTTTTCATACGAATGATTTTCCTTCCTGCAACCTCTTTGTGTTCACTTTGTGAGGAAAGGACCACCTAACTCATCCTGAGGATGCCAGAAACACAGAGGGCTCCCAGGGTCATTAGGGTATCAAGGCACCCAACTCAAGGATGCCCGCAAATCCACCCCCATCACTGTTCCAGAGGCCACCACCAACGATGTTCTTGTGAGTCTTACTCTATCCACACGGGCACCGTTTCCTAGTAGTATATGTCAACAGCACCTGGGTGAACAGGGCACCGCACACAGCACGGCTTCTAAGTGGAGGACACGCCCAACTCCTTCTCACTCACACATGTACCTTTCTTACGTCTAACCATCACATCCTGATGGCTCTAATCTCGATTGATCTCTAACGCTACAAAATATCTAGACCCACTGGCCTCCAACTTGCATCTCTTCCCCTTGGGGATCACCTCAAGGGCTCTATGCATATCTGGAGAACAATGGGGACCAGGATGCATGATCTGGGCTTCTGTTCTCTGCTACTCCATTAGCAATTATCTTTACCTTACTTACTTTACACATGTTCAAGTTTTTCAGGGTGGAACAGGTAAATCATCAGCAAGATGCGGTTGAGGTCTACGTGGCTTCCAAAACCTTCCAGACTTCCTGGAGGAAGATCACCTGTAGACCCACGGCCATCGCTTAGCCAACGGCCACCGCATCCGATAACCCACTTGCACAGCACTCTACCCACAAAGGCACTCTTTACCCCTAGACTAGTAAACGGCACCTTTCCGGGCTGGGCACTGCACGCAGCATGGCCTCAATGTGGGGGACATGCTGAGTCTCCTTCCCAATCTATAGCGAAGTTTTCTTCTCTATGCCGACCACACCTTGAGGACTGTACCCAAGAGGTATCCATAGATGTAGACAGTGCTGACCCACTGCCCTCAGACTTGCATTCCACCTCACTGAGAATCTCATCGCCGGTTTTATGAGTACTGGCAGAAAGACGAGGATACCATGGGAAAATCTTCCTCCGATTATCTCTTTTCCTGATAGGAACTGTGTTTCCCTTTGCTAAACTGTGGCTGCCCACACTACTAGGAATATTCGAGCACCGGATTCACCCTCAAAATGCCAGGGATCCTGGTCGCACCCCTGGCCCTCTTCTCGCCATGGCAAGCAACTCAAAGACATGTGCAGCTCTAACACTACAACGGGTCCAAAGGCCACCACAAGTGATATTCCTTGGGAGCCACGCTCTGCCCAGGCAGACAGCGTTAAGCCCAAGTCTGACAGATCATCACCCGTCTGGGCACGGCCCCGCATACAGCGTGCCTTCGCATTGCAAGACTTACCCAGTACTTCTGGCACTTCCAAATAGAGCGTTCACCTCGTTCCCATCACATCATACTGAATACATTGAAGAATTTTCCGTGCATCGAGACACATTGATTTTCCGCCCTGCAACTTGCATCCATCACTCACTGAGGATCTGCTCTTTGGCTCCAAGTTTTCCTCGGAAGAAGATGAAGAGCATCAGAGGACAAGATCCTTCGGGTTCCCTCTTGTTCTATTGGAAAAGTCCAGTTAGCTTCGCTCACCTGTGGGTATTCACACTGCTAGGAACAGACTAATGAAATCGCCATGAGTTTTCCCGAGGTCACGGGGCTGCCAGAGTCCTCATGAATTCACGGCAGCCAGCTCAAGTCAACTGCAGCTCCACCACTACCACCCATCCGAAGGCCAGCCTAAAACTTCTTCTTGTGGAGCGTTACTCTACCTGGCCAGGAACTAACTACTCAAAATACAAGTAATCAGCACCTGTCCGGGCAGGGCACCACACACATCAGGGCTCTCAGTGAAGGATCTCCCGGGTCCCCTTCCCACTCTCGCGAGTAGCTTTGATCTGTCTCCCCATCAAATCCTAACGGCTGCACCCACGATATATCCAGACCCCTAGAAGATATCAAACCACTGCCTTCCAACCTGCAACCCTCCCTCAGTGGACACCCACACCTACCTCCACCCCACTCTATGCCTACTTGAGAAGTATCAGAACCACGCGAGAATAACGCATATTGTACTTCTCGCTTCTTCTCATAGGAATGATCTTGCTTCCTGCAAACTGTTTGTGTTCACCTTGGGAGGAAAGGACCACTTAACTCATCCTGAGGATGCCAGCCCAACACATGGCTACCACAGTCATTAGGATATCAAGGCAGCCAACTCAAGGACACCTGTAACTCCACCCACATAACTGGTCTAGAGGTCACCACCAACGATGTTCTTGTGAGCCTTACTCTACCTAGACGGCTCGGTTCACTACTACTATACGTGAACAGTACCTATCCGGGCAGGGCACCGCACACAGCACAGCTTCGAGGTGGAGGACACGCCTACCTCCCTCTCACTCACACAGGTACCTTTCTTACTTCTATCCATCACATCCTGATGACTGTACCCAGGCTTGATCCTTACCCATTCAAAATATCTCGACCCACTGTCCACCATCTTGCATCTCTCGCCCGTGGGGATCCCCTCAGCTGCTCTATGCATATCTGGAGAACTATGTGAACACAGGAAAAATGATCTTGCTTTCTGTTCTCTGCTACTCTATGAGCAATTATCTTGACCTTATTCACTTTATACATGTTCACGTTTTTCGGGGTGGAACAGGTAAATCATCATCAAGATGCGGTTGAGATCTATGTGGCTTCCAGAGCCTTCCTGACTTCGGGAAGTATGACCACCTGGAGCCCCATGCCCATCGCCCGTCCACAGGCACCACAACCGATACTCCAGTTGCACAGTACTCGACCCGGAAAGGCACTGTTTACCCCTAGTCTAGGAAACGGCACCTTTCCGGGCAGGGCACTGCACACAGCACGGCCTCAAGGTGGGGGACCTGCTGAGTCTCCTTTCCCATCTGTAGAGGAGTTGGCTTCTCTATGCCGACCACACCTGGAGACTCTACCCAAGATTTATCCATAGCCTTAGACAGTGTTTACCCACTGCCCTCAGACTTGCATCCCACCTCTATGAGGATGTCATCAACGGTTCTATGTGTACTGCCACAAGGATGAGGATACCATGAGAAAATCTTCCTCCCTTTAGAGCTTTTCCTGATAGGAACTGTGTTTCCCTTTCCTTAACTGTGGGTGCCCACACTGTTTGGATTATTCGAGCACCGGTGTCATCCTCAAAATGGCAGGGATCCTGGTCACTCTCCATTCCCTCTTCTCGCCATGGCAAGCATCTCAACGACACATGCAGCTCCACCACTAGAACGGGTCCAAAGGCCACCACAACTGATGTTCCTTTTGAGCCTCCCCCTAGCCACGCAGACACTGTTTACCCCAAGTCTGAGAGACCAGCACGTGTCTGAGCACAGCCCCGCAAACAGTGTGGCTTCGCGTTGCAAGAACGCCCCAGGACTTCTGGCACTTCCAAATGTACCTGGCACCACTCTACCCACCACATCATACTGAATGAGTTCAACAATTTTTCCTAAATCGAGACACTTTGATTCACCCCCCTGCAACTTGCACCCATCACTCAATGGGGCCCTCTCTTCTGCTCTAACTTATGCCAGGAGGAGGAGGACGAGCATCAGAGGACAAGAGCATTCGAGTTCTGGCTTGTTCTACTGGAAAGTCCCGTTAGCTTCTCTCAGCTGGCGGTGTACACATTGCTAGCAAAAGACTAATGAAATCGTGCCGAGATTTCCCGTGATGAGGTGGCTGCCAGAGTCGTCATGACTTCATGGCAAGCAGCTCAAGGTCACCTGCATCTCCACCACTACCACGCGTCCGAAGGCCAGCCTCAAAGTTCTTCTTCTTGAGCGTTACTCTACCTGGACAGGAACTCATTCCCCAAAATACATGTAATCAGCACCTGTACAAGTAGGGCACCACACACATCAGGGCTCTCTGTGGAGGATCTCCCCGGTCCCATTCCCACGTTCACGAGGAGCGTTGATCTGTACCCCCATCACATTTTGACGCCTGCACCCACGATATATGCAGACCCCTAGAGGATATCGAACCGCTGCCTTCCAACCTGCATCCTTCCCTCACTGGATATCTGCACCCACCTCCACCCCGGCTCTATGCCTAATAGAGAAGTGTCAGGACTCCACGAGAAAAACGCATATTATACTTCTCTCTTCTTTTCATACGAATGATTTTCCTTCCTGCAACCTCTTTGTGTTCACTTTGTGAGGAAAGGACCACCTAACTCATCCTGAGGATGCCAGAAACACAGAGGGCTCCCAGGGTCATTAGGGTATCAAGGCACCCAACTCAAGGATGCCCGCAAATCCACCCCCATCACTGTTCCAGAGGCCACCACCAACGATGTTCTTGTGAGTCTTACTCTATCCACACGGGCACCGTTTCCTAGTAGTATATGTCAACAGCACCTGGGTGAACAGGGCACCGCACACAGCACGGCTTCTAAGTGGAGGACACGCCCAACTCCTTCTCACTCACACATGTACCTTTCTTACGTCTAACCATCACATCCTGATGGCTCTAATCTCGATTGATCTCTAACGCTACAAAATATCTAGACCCACTGGCCTCCAACTTGCATCTCTTCCCCTTGGGGATCACCTCAAGGGCTCTATGCATATCTGGAGAACAATGGGGACCAGGATGCATGATCTGGGCTTCTGTTCTCTGCTACTCCATTAGCAATTATCTTTACCTTACTTACTTTACACATGTTCAAGTTTTTCAGGGTGGAACAGGTAAATCATCAGCAAGATGCGGTTGAGGTCTACGTGGCTTCCAAAACCTTCCAGACTTCCTGGAGGAAGATCACCTGTAGACCCACGGCCATCGCTTAGCCAACAGCCACCGCATCCGATAACCCACTTGCACAGCACTCTACCCACAAAGGCACTCTTTACCCCTAGACTAGTAAACGGCACCTTTCCGGGCTGGGCACTGCACGCAGCATGGCCTCAATGTGGGGGACATGCTGAGTCTCCTTCCCAATCTATAGCGAAGTTTTCTTCTCTATGCCGACCACACCTTGAGGACTGTACCCAAGAGGTATCCATAGATGTAGACAGTGCTGACCCACTGCCCTCAGACTTGCATTCCACCTCACTGAGAATCTCATCGCCGGTTTTATGAGCACTGGCAGAAAGACGAGGATACCATGGGAAAATCTTTCTCCGATTATCTCTTTTCCTGATAGGAACTGTGTTTCCCTTTGCTAAACTGTGGCTGCCCACACTACTAGGAATATTCGAGCACCGGATTCACCCTCAAAATGCCAGGGATCCTGGTCGCACCCCTGGCCCTCTTCTCGCCATGGCAAGCAACTCAAAGACATGTGCAGCTCTAACACTACAACGGGTCCAAAGGCCACCACAAGTGATATTCCTTGGGAGCCACGCTCTGCCCAGGCAGACAGCGTTAAGCCCAAGTCTGACAGATCATCACCCGTCTGGGCACGGCCCCGCATACAGCGTGCCTTCGCATTGCAAGACTTACCCAGTACTTCTGGCACTTCCAAATAGAGCGTTCACCTCGTTCCCATCACATCATACTGAATACATTGAAGAATTTTCCGTGCATCGAGACACATTGATTTTCCGCCCTGCAACTTGCATCCATCACTCACTGAGGATCTGCTCTTTGGCTCCAAGTTTTCCTCGGAAGAAGATGAAGAGCATCAGAGGACAAGATCCTTCGGGTTCCCTCTTGTTCTATTGGAAAAGTCCAGTTAGCTTCGCTCACCTGTGGGTATTCACACTGCTAGGAACAGACTAATGAAATCGCCATGAGTTTTCCCGAGGTCACGGGGCTGCCAGAGTCCTCATGAATTCACGGCAGCCAGCTCAAGTCAACTGCAGCTCCACCACTACCACCCATCCGAAGGCCAGCCTAAAACTTCTTCTTGTGGAGCGTTACTCTACCTGGCCAGGAACTAACTACTCAAAATACAAGTAATCAGCACCTGTCCGGGCAGGGCACCACACACATCAGGGCTCTCAGTGAAGGATCTCCCGGGTCCCCTTCCCACTCTCGCGAGTAGCTTTGATCTGTCTCCCCATCAAATCCTAACGGCTGCACCCACGATATATCCAGACCCCTAGAAGATATCAAACCACTGCCTTCCAACCTGCAACCCTCCCTCAGTGGACACCCACACCTACCTCCACCCCACTCTATGCCTACTTGAGAAGTATCAGAACCACGCGAGAATAACGCATATTGTACTTCTCGCTTCTTCTCATAGGAATGATCTTGCTTCCTGCAAACTGTTTGTGTTCACCTTGGGAGGAAAGGACCACTTAACTCATCCTGAGGATGCCAGCCCAACACATGGCTACCACAGTCATTAGGATATCAAGGCAGCCAACTCAAGGACACCTGTAACTCCACCCACATAACTGGTCTAGAGGTCACCACCAACGATGTTCTTGTGAGCCTTACTCTACCTAGACGGCTCGGTTCACTACTACTATACGTGAACAGTACCTATCCGGGCAGGGCACCGCACACAGCACAGCTTCGAGGTGGAGGACACGCCTACCTCCCTCTCACTCACACAGGTACCTTTCTTACTTCTATCCATCACATCCTGATGACTGTACCCAGGCTTGATCCTTACCCATTCAAAATATCTCGACCCACTGTCCACCATCTTGCATCTCTCGCCCGTGGGGATCCCCTCAGCTGCTCTATGCATATCTGGAGAACTATGTGAACACAGGAAAAATGATCTTGCTTTCTGTTCTCTGCTACTCTATGAGCAATTATCTTGACCTTATTCACTTTATACATGTTCACGTTTTTCGGGGTGGAACAGGTAAATCATCATCAAGATGCGGTTGAGATCTATGTGGCTTCCAGAGCCTTCCTGACTTCGGGAAGTATGACCACCTGGAGCCCCATGCCCATCGCCCGTCCACAGGCACCACAACCGATACTCCAGTTGCACAGTACTCGACCCGGAAAGGCACTGTTTACCCCTAGTCTAGGAAACGGCACCTTTCCGGGCAGGGCACTGCACACAGCACGGCCTCAAGGTGGGGGACCTGCTGAGTCTCCTTTCCCATCTGTAGAGGAGTTGGCTTCTCTATGCCGACCACACCTGGAGACTCTACCCAAGATTTATCCATAGCCTTAGACAGTGTTTACCCACTGCCCTCAGACTTGCATCCCACCTCTATGAGGATGTCATCAACGGTTCTATGTGTACTGCCACAAGGATGAGGATACCATGAGAAAATCTTCCTCCCTTTAGAGCTTTTCCTGATAGGAACTGTGTTTCCCTTTCCTTAACTGTGGGTGCCCACACTGTTTGGATTATTCGAGCACCGGTGTCATCCTCAAAATGGCAGGGATCCTGGTCACTCTCCATTCCCTCTTCTCGCCATGGCAAGCATCTCAACGACACATGCAGCTCCACCACTAGAACGGGTCCAAAGGCCACCACAACTGATGTTCCTTTTGAGCCTCCCCCTAGCCACGCAGACACTGTTTACCCCAAGTCTGAGAGACCAGCACGTGTCTGAGCACAGCCCCGCAAACAGTGTGGCTTCGCGTTGCAAGAACGCCCCAGGACTTCTGGCACTTCCAAATGTACCTGGCACCACTCTACCCACCACATCATACTGAATGAGTTCAACAATTTTTCCTAAATCGAGACACTTTGATTCACCCCCCTGCAACTTGCACCCATCACTCAATGGGGCCCTCTCTTCTGCTCTAACTTATGCCAGGAGGAGGAGGACGAGCATCAGAGGACAAGAGCATTCGAGTTCTGGCTTGTTCTACTGGAAAGTCCCGTTAGCTTCTCTCAGCTGGCGGTGTACACATTGCTAGCAAAAGACTAATGAAATCGTGCCGAGATTTCCCGTGATGAGGTGGCTGCCAGAGTCGTCATGACTTCATGGCAAGCAGCTCAAGGTCACCTGCATCTCCACCACTACCACGCGTCCGAAGGCCAGCCTCAAAGTTCTTCTTCTTGAGCGTTACTCTACCTGGACAGGAACTCATTCCCCAAAATACATGTAATCAGCACCTGTACAAGTAGGGCACCACACACATCAGGGCTCTCTGTGGAGGATCTCCCCGGTCCCATTCCCACGTTCACGAGGAGCGTTGATCTGTACCCCCATCACATTTTGACGCCTGCACCCACGATATATGCAGACCCCTAGAGGATATCGAACCGCTGCCTTCCAACCTGCATCCTTCCCTCACTGGATATCTGCACCCACCTCCACCCCGGCTCTATGCCTAATAGAGAAGTGTCAGGACTCCACGAGAAAAACGCATATTATACTTCTCTCTTCTTTTCATACGAATGATTTTCCTTCCTGCAACCTCTTTGTGTTCACTTTGTGAGGAAAGGACCACCTAACTCATCCTGAGGATGCCAGAAACACAGAGGGCTCCCAGGGTCATTAGGGTATCAAGGCACCCAACTCAAGGATGCCCGCAAATCCACCCCCATCACTGTTCCAGAGGCCACCACCAACGATGTTCTTGTGAGTCTTACTCTATCCACACGGGCACCGTTTCCTAGTAGTATATGTCAACAGCACCTGGGTGAACAGGGCACCGCACACAGCACGGCTTCTAAGTGGAGGACACGCCCAACTCCTTCTCACTCACACATGTACCTTTCTTACGTCTAACCATCACATCCTGATGGCTCTAATCTCGATTGATCTCTAACGCTACAAAATATCTAGACCCACTGGCCTCCAACTTGCATCTCTTCCCCTTGGGGATCACCTCAAGGGCTCTATGCATATCTGGAGAACAATGGGGACCAGGATGCATGATCTGGGCTTCTGTTCTCTGCTACTCCATTAGCAATTATCTTTACCTTACTTACTTTACACATGTTCAAGTTTTTCAGGGTGGAACAGGTAAATCATCAGCAAGATGCGGTTGAGGTCTACGTGGCTTCCAAAACCTTCCAGACTTCCTGGAGGAAGATCACCTGTAGACCCACGGCCATCGCTTAGCCAACAGCCACCGCATCCGATAACCCACTTGCACAGCACTCTACCCACAAAGGCACTCTTTACCCCTAGACTAGTAAACGGCACCTTTCCGGGCTGGGCACTGCACGCAGCATGGCCTCAATGTGGGGGACATGCTGAGTCTCCTTCCCAATCTATAGCGAAGTTTTCTTCTCTATGCCGACCACACCTTGAGGACTGTACCCAAGAGGTATCCATAGATGTAGACAGTGCTGACCCACTGCCCTCAGACTTGCATTCCACCTCACTGAGAATCTCATCGCCGGTTTTATGAGCACTGGCAGAAAGACGAGGATACCATGGGAAAATCTTTCTCCGATTATCTCTTTTCCTGATAGGAACTGTGTTTCCCTTTGCTAAACTGTGGCTGCCCACACTACTAGGAATATTCGAGCACCGGATTCACCCTCAAAATGCCAGGGATCCTGGTCGCACCCCTGGCCCTCTTCTCGCCATGGCAAGCAACTCAAAGACATGTGCAGCTCTAACACTACAACGGGTCCAAAGGCCACCACAAGTGATATTCCTTGGGAGCCACGCTCTGCCCAGGCAGACAGCGTTAAGCCCAAGTCTGACAGATCATCACCCGTCTGGGCACGGCCCCGCATACAGCGTGCCTTCGCATTGCAAGACTTACCCAGTACTTCTGGCACTTCCAAATAGAGCGTTCACCTCGTTCCCATCACATCATACTGAATACATTGAAGAATTTTCCGTGCATCGAGACACATTGATTTTCCGCCCTGCAACTTGCATCCATCACTCACTGAGGATCTGCTCTTTGGCTCCAAGTTTTCCTCGGAAGAAGATGAAGAGCATCAGAGGACAAGATCCTTCGGGTTCCCTCTTGTTCTATTGGAAAAGTCCAGTTAGCTTCGCTCACCTGTGGGTATTCACACTGCTAGGAACAGACTAATGAAATCGCCATGAGTTTTCCCGAGGTCACGGGGCTGCCAGAGTCCTCATGAATTCACGGCAGCCAGCTCAAGTCAACTGCAGCTCCACCACTACCACCCATCCGAAGGCCAGCCTAAAACTTCTTCTTGTGGAGCGTTACTCTACCTGGCCAGGAACTAACTACTCAAAATACAAGTAATCAGCACCTGTCCGGGCAGGGCACCACACACATCAGGGCTCTCAGTGAAGGATCTCCCGGGTCCCCTTCCCACTCTCGCGAGTAGCTTTGATCTGTCTCCCCATCAAATCCTAACGGCTGCACCCACGATATATCCAGACCCCTAGAAGATATCAAACCACTGCCTTCCAACCTGCAACCCTCCCTCAGTGGACACCCACACCTACCTCCACCCCACTCTATGCCTACTTGAGAAGTATCAGAACCACGCGAGAATAACGCATATTGTACTTCTCGCTTCTTCTCATAGGAATGATCTTGCTTCCTGCAAACTGTTTGTGTTCACCTTGGGAGGAAAGGACCACTTAACTCATCCTGAGGATGCCAGCCCAACACATGGCTACCACAGTCATTAGGATATCAAGGCAGCCAACTCAAGGACACCTGTAACTCCACCCACATAACTGGTCTAGAGGTCACCACCAACGATGTTCTTGTGAGCCTTACTCTACCTAGACGGCTCGGTTCACTACTACTATACGTGAACAGTACCTATCCGGGCAGGGCACCGCACACAGCACAGCTTCGAGGTGGAGGACACGCCTACCTCCCTCTCACTCACACAGGTACCTTTCTTACTTCTATCCATCACATCCTGATGACTGTACCCAGGCTTGATCCTTACCCATTCAAAATATCTCGACCCACTGTCCACCATCTTGCATCTCTCGCCCGTGGGGATCCCCTCAGCTGCTCTATGCATATCTGGAGAACTATGTGAACACAGGAAAAATGATCTTGCTTTCTGTTCTCTGCTACTCTATGAGCAATTATCTTGACCTTATTCACTTTATACATGTTCACGTTTTTCGGGGTGGAACAGGTAAATCATCATCAAGATGCGGTTGAGATCTATGTGGCTTCCAGAGCCTTCCTGACTTCGGGAAGTATGACCACCTGGAGCCCCATGCCCATCGCCCGTCCACAGGCACCACAACCGATACTCCAGTTGCACAGTACTCGACCCGGAAAGGCACTGTTTACCCCTAGTCTAGGAAACGGCACCTTTCCGGGCAGGGCACTGCACACAGCACGGCCTCAAGGTGGGGGACCTGCTGAGTCTCCTTTCCCATCTGTAGAGGAGTTGGCTTCTCTATGCCGACCACACCTGGAGACTCTACCCAAGATTTATCCATAGCCTTAGACAGTGTTTACCCACTGCCCTCAGACTTGCATCCCACCTCTATGAGGATGTCATCAACGGTTCTATGTGTACTGCCACAAGGATGAGGATACCATGAGAAAATCTTCCTCCCTTTAGAGCTTTTCCTGATAGGAACTGTGTTTCCCTTTCCTTAACTGTGGGTGCCCACACTGTTTGGATTATTCGAGCACCGGTGTCATCCTCAAAATGGCAGGGATCCTGGTCACTCTCCATTCCCTCTTCTCGCCATGGCAAGCATCTCAACGACACATGCAGCTCCACCACTAGAACGGGTCCAAAGGCCACCACAACTGATGTTCCTTTTGAGCCTCCCCCTAGCCACGCAGACACTGTTTACCCCAAGTCTGAGAGACCAGCACGTGTCTGAGCACAGCCCCGCAAACAGTGTGGCTTCGCGTTGCAAGAACGCCCCAGGACTTCTGGCACTTCCAAATGTACCTGGCACCACTCTACCCACCACATCATACTGAATGAGTTCAACAATTTTTCCTAAATCGAGACACTTTGATTCACCCCCCTGCAACTTGCACCCATCACTCAATGGGGCCCTCTCTTCTGCTCTAACTTATGCCAGGAGGAGGAGGACGAGCATCAGAGGACAAGAGCATTCGAGTTCTGGCTTGTTCTACTGGAAAGTCCCGTTAGCTTCTCTCAGCTGGCGGTGTACACATTGCTAGCAAAAGACTAATGAAATCGTGCCGAGATTTCCCGTGATGAGGTGGCTGCCAGAGTCGTCATGACTTCATGGCAAGCAGCTCAAGGTCACCTGCATCTCCACCACTACCACGCGTCCGAAGGCCAGCCTCAAAGTTCTTCTTCTTGAGCGTTACTCTACCTGGACAGGAACTCATTCCCCAAAATACATGTAATCAGCACCTGTACAAGTAGGGCACCACACACATCAGGGCTCTCTGTGGAGGATCTCCCCGGTCCCATTCCCACGTTCACGAGGAGCGTTGATCTGTACCCCCATCACATTTTGACGCCTGCACCCACGATATATGCAGACCCCTAGAGGATATCGAACCGCTGCCTTCCAACCTGCATCCTTCCCTCACTGGATATCTGCACCCACCTCCACCCCGGCTCTATGCCTAATAGAGAAGTGTCAGGACTCCACGAGAAAAACGCATATTATACTTCTCTCTTCTTTTCATACGAATGATTTTCCTTCCTGCAACCTCTTTGTGTTCACTTTGTGAGGAAAGGACCACCTAACTCATCCTGAGGATGCCAGAAACACAGAGGGCTCCCAGGGTCATTAGGGTATCAAGGCACCCAACTCAAGGATGCCCGCAAATCCACCCCCATCACTGTTCCAGAGGCCACCACCAACGATGTTCTTGTGAGTCTTACTCTATCCACACGGGCACCGTTTCCTAGTAGTATATGTCAACAGCACCTGGGTGAACAGGGCACCGCACACAGCACGGCTTCTAAGTGGAGGACACGCCCAACTCCTTCTCACTCACACATGTACCTTTCTTACGTCTAACCATCACATCCTGATGGCTCTAATCTCGATTGATCTCTAACGCTACAAAATATCTAGACCCACTGGCCTCCAACTTGCATCTCTTCCCCTTGGGGATCACCTCAAGGGCTCTATGCATATCTGGAGAACAATGGGGACCAGGATGCATGATCTGGGCTTCTGTTCTCTGCTACTCCATTAGCAATTATCTTTACCTTACTTACTTTACACATGTTCAAGTTTTTCAGGGTGGAACAGGTAAATCATCAGCAAGATGCGGTTGAGGTCTACGTGGCTTCCAAAACCTTCCAGACTTCCTGGAGGAAGATCACCTGTAGACCCACGGCCATTGCTTAGCCAACAGCCACCGCATCCGATAACCCACTTGCACAGCACTCTACCCACAAAGGCACTCTTTACCCCTAGACTAGTAAACGGCACCTTTCCGGGCTGGGCACTGCACGCAGCATGGCCTCAATGTGGGGGACATGCTGAGTCTCCTTCCCAATCTATAGCGAAGTTTTCTTCTCTATGCCGACCACACCTTGAGGACTGTACCCAAGAGGTATCCATAGATGTAGACAGTGCTGACCCACTGCCCTCAGACTTGCATTCCACCTCACTGAGAATCTCATCGCCGGTTTTATGAGTACTGGCAGAAAGACGAGGATACCATGGGAAAATCTTCCTCCGATTATCTCTTTTCCTGATAGGAACTGTGTTTCCCTTTGCTAAACTGTGGCTGCCCACACTACTAGGAATATTCGAGCACCGGATTCACCCTCAAAATGCCAGGGATCCTGGTCGCACCCCTGGCCCTCTTCTCGCCATGGCAAGCAACTCAAAGACATGTGCAGCTCTAACACTACAACGGGTCCAAAGGCCACCACAAGTGATATTCCTTGGGAGCCACGCTCTGCCCAGGCAGACAGCGTTAAGCCCAAGTCTGACAGATCATCACCCGTCTGGGCACGGCCCCGCATACAGCGTGCCTTCGCATTGCAAGACTTACCCAGTACTTCTGGCACTTCCAAATAGAGCGTTCACCTCGTTCCCATCACATCATACTGAATACATTGAAGAATTTTCCGTGCATCGAGACACATTGATTTTCCGCCCTGCAACTTGCATCCATCACTCACTGAGGATCTGCTCTTTGGCTCCAAGTTTTCCTCGGAAGAAGATGAAGAGCATCAGAGGACAAGATCCTTCGGGTTCCCTCTTGTTCTATTGGAAAAGTCCAGTTAGCTTCGCTCACCTGTGGGTATTCACACTGCTAGGAACAGACTAATGAAATCGCCATGAGTTTTCCCGAGGTCACGGGGCTGCCAGAGTCCTCATGAATTCACGGCAGCCAGCTCAAGTCAACTGCAGCTCCACCACTACCACCCATCCGAAGGCCAGCCTAAAACTTCTTCTTGTGGAGCGTTACTCTACCTGGCCAGGAACTAACTACTCAAAATACAAGTAATCAGCACCTGTCCGGGCAGGGCACCACACACATCAGGGCTCTCAGTGAAGGATCTCCCGGGTCCCCTTCCCACTCTCGCGAGTAGCTTTGATCTGTCTCCCCATCAAATCCTAACGGCTGCACCCACGATATATCCAGACCCCTAGAAGATATCAAACCACTGCCTTCCAACCTGCAACCCTCCCTCAGTGGACACCCACACCTACCTCCACCCCACTCTATGCCTACTTGAGAAGTATCAGAACCACGCGAGAATAACGCATATTGTACTTCTCGCTTCTTCTCATAGGAATGATCTTGCTTCCTGCAAACTGTTTGTGTTCACCTTGGGAGGAAAGGACCACTTAACTCATCCTGAGGATGCCAGCCCAACACATGGCTACCACAGTCATTAGGATATCAAGGCAGCCAACTCAAGGACACCTGTAACTCCACCCACATAACTGGTCTAGAGGTCACCACCAACGATGTTCTTGTGAGCCTTACTCTACCTAGACGGCTCGGTTCACTACTACTATACGTGAACAGTACCTATCCGGGCAGGGCACCGCACACAGCACAGCTTCGAGGTGGAGGACACGCCTACCTCCCTCTCACTCACACAGGTACCTTTCTTACTTCTATCCATCACATCCTGATGACTGTACCCAGGCTTGATCCTTACCCATTCAAAATATCTCGACCCACTGTCCACCATCTTGCATCTCTCGCCCGTGGGGATCCCCTCAGCTGCTCTATGCATATCTGGAGAACTATGTGAACACAGGAAAAATGATCTTGCTTTCTGTTCTCTGCTACTCTATGAGCAATTATCTTGACCTTATTCACTTTATACATGTTCACGTTTTTCGGGGTGGAACAGGTAAATCATCATCAAGATGCGGTTGAGATCTATGTGGCTTCCAGAGCCTTCCTGACTTCGGGAAGTATGACCACCTGGAGCCCCATGCCCATCGCCCGTCCACAGGCACCACAACCGATACTCCAGTTGCACAGTACTCGACCCGGAAAGGCACTGTTTACCCCTAGTCTAGGAAACGGCACCTTTCCAGGCAGGGCACTGCACACAGCACGGCCTCAAGGTGGGGGACCTGCTGAGTCTCCTTTCCCATCTGTAGAGGAGTTGGCTTCTCTATGCCGACCACACCTGGAGACTCTACCCAAGATTTATCCATAGCCTTAGACAGTGTTTACCCACTGCCCTCAGACTTGCATCCCACCTCTATGAGGATGTCATCAACGGTTCTATGTGTACTGCCACAAGGATGAGGATACCATGAGAAAATCTTCCTCCCTTTAGAGCTTTTCCTGATAGGAACTGTGTTTCCCTTTCCTTAACTGTGGGTGCCCACACTGTTTGGATTATTCGAGCACCGGTGTCATCCTCAAAATGGCAGGGATCCTGGTCACTCTCCATTCCCTCTTCTCGCCATGGCAAGCATCTCAACGACACATGCAGCTCCACCACTAGAACGGGTCCAAAGGCCACCACAACTGATGTTCCTTTTGAGCCTCCCCCTAGCCACGCAGACACTGTTTACCCCAAGTCTGAGAGACCAGCACGTGTCTGAGCACAGCCCCGCAAACAGTGTGGCTTCGCGTTGCAAGAACGCCCCAGGACTTCTGGCACTTCCAAATGTACCTGGCACCACTCTACCCACCACATCATACTGAATGAGTTCAACAATTTTTCCTAAATCGAGACACTTTGATTCACCCCCCTGCAACTTGCACCCATCACTCAATGGGGCCCTCTCTTCTGCTCTAACTTATGCCAGGAGGAGGAGGACGAGCATCAGAGGACAAGAGCATTCGAGTTCTGGCTTGTTCTACTGGAAAGTCCCGTTAGCTTCTCTCAGCTGGCGGTGTACACATTGCTAGCAAAAGACTAATGAAATCGTGCCGAGATTTCCCGTGATGAGGTGGCTGCCAGAGTCGTCATGACTTCATGGCAAGCAGCTCAAGGTCACCTGCATCTCCACCACTACCACGCGTCCGAAGGCCAGCCTCAAAGTTCCTCTTCTTGAGCGTTACTCTACCTGGACAGGAACTCATTCCCCAAAATACATGTAATCAGCACCTGTACAAGTAGGGCACCACACACATCAGGGCTCTCTGTGGAGGATCTCCCCGGTCCCATTCCCACGTTCACGAGGAGCGTTGATCTGTACCCCCATCACATTTTGACGCCTGCACCCACGATATATGCAGACCCCTAGAGGATATCGAACCGCTGCCTTCCAACCTGCATCCTTCCCTCACTGGATATCTGCACCCACCTCCACCCCGGCTCTATGCCTAATAGAGAAGTGTCAGGACTCCACGAGAAAAACGCATATTATACTTCTCTCTTCTTTTCATACGAATGATTTTCCTTCCTGCAACCTCTTTGTGTTCACTTTGTGAGGAAAGGACCACCTAACTCATCCTGAGGATGCCAGAAACACAGAGGGCTCCCAGGGTCATTAGGGTATCAAGGCACCCAACTCAAGGATGCCCGCAAATCCACCCCCATCACTGTTCCAGAGGCCACCACCAACGATGTTCTTGTGAGTCTTACTCTATCCACACGGGCACCGTTTCCTAGTAGTATATGTCAACAGCACCTGGGTGAACAGGGCACCGCACACAGCACGGCTTCTAAGTGGAGGACACGCCCAACTCCTTCTCACTCACACATGTACCTTTCTTACGTCTAACCATCACATCCTGATGGCTCTAATCTCGATTGATCTCTAACGCTACAAAATATCTAGACCCACTGGCCTCCAACTTGCATCTCTTCCCCTTGGGGATCACCTCAAGGGCTCTATGCATATCTGGAGAACAATGGGGACCAGGATGCATGATCTGGGCTTCTGTTCTCTGCTACTCCATTAGCAATTATCTTTACCTTACTTACTTTACACATGTTCAAGTTTTTCAGGGTGGAACAGGTAAATCATCAGCAAGATGCGGTTGAGGTCTACGTGGCTTCCAAAACCTTCCAGACTTCCTGGAGGAAGATCACCTGTAGACCCACGGCCATCGCTTAGCCAACAGCCACCGCATCCGATAACCCACTTGCACAGCACTCTACCCACAAAGGCACTCTTTACCCCTAGACTAGTAAACGGCACCTTTCCGGGCTGGGCACTGCACGCAGCATGGCCTCAATGTGGGGGACATGCTGAGTCTCCTTCCCAATCTATAGCGAAGTTTTCTTCTCTATGCCGACCACACCTTGAGGACTGTACCCAAGAGGTATCCATAGATGTAGACAGTGCTGACCCACTGCCCTCAGACTTGCATTCCACCTCACTGAGAATCTCATCGCCGGTTTTATGAGTACTGGCAGAAAGACGAGGATACCATGGGAAAATCTTCCTCCGATTATCTCTTTTCCTGATAGGAACTGTGTTTCCCTTTGCTAAACTGTGGCTGCCCACACTACTAGGAATATTCGAGCACCGGATTCACCCTCAAAATGCCAGGGATCCTGGTCGCACCCCTGGCCCTCTTCTCGCCATGGCAAGCAACTCAAAGACATGTGCAGCTCTAACACTACAACGGGTCCAAAGGCCACCACAAGTGATATTCCTTGGGAGCCACGCTCTGCCCAGGCAGACAGCGTTAAGCCCAAGTCTGACAGATCATCACCCGTCTGGGCACGGCCCCGCATACAGCGTGCCTTCGCATTGCAAGACTTACCCAGTACTTCTGGCACTTCCAAATAGAGCGTTCACCTCGTTCCCATCACATCATACTGAATACATTGAAGAATTTTCCGTGCATCGAGACACATTGATTTTCCGCCCTGCAACTTGCATCCATCACTCACTGAGGATCTGCTCTTTGGCTCCAAGTTTTCCTCGGAAGAAGATGAAGAGCATCAGAGGACAAGATCCTTCGGGTTCCCTCTTGTTCTATTGGAAAAGTCCAGTTAGCTTCGCTCACCTGTGGGTATTCACACTGCTAGGAACAGACTAATGAAATCGCCATGAGTTTTCCCGAGGTCACGGGGCTGCCAGAGTCCTCATGAATTCACGGCAGCCAGCTCAAGTCAACTGCAGCTCCACCACTACCACCCATCCGAAGGCCAGCCTAAAACTTCTTCTTGTGGAGCGTTACTCTACCTGGCCAGGAACTAACTACTCAAAATACAAGTAATCAGCACCTGTCCGGGCAGGGCACCACACACATCAGGGCTCTCAGTGAAGGATCTCCCGGGTCCCCTTCCCACTCTCGCGAGTAGCTTTGATCTGTCTCCCCATCAAATCCTAACGGCTGCACCCACGATATATCCAGACCCCTAGAAGATATCAAACCACTGCCTTCCAACCTGCAACCCTCCCTCAGTGGACACCCACACCTACCTCCACCCCACTCTATGCCTACTTGAGAAGTATCAGAACCACGCGAGAATAACGCATATTGTACTTCTCGCTTCTTCTCATAGGAATGATCTTGCTTCCTGCAAACTGTTTGTGTTCACCTTGGGAGGAAAGGACCACTTAACTCATCCTGAGGATGCCAGCCCAACACATGGCTACCACAGTCATTAGGATATCAAGGCAGCCAACTCAAGGACACCTGTAACTCCACCCACATAACTGGTCTAGAGGTCACCACCAACGATGTTCTTGTGAGCCTTACTCTACCTAGACGGCTCGGTTCACTACTACTATACGTGAACAGTACCTATCCGGGCAGGGCACCGCACACAGCACAGCTTCGAGGTGGAGGACACGCCTACCTCCCTCTCACTCACACAGGTACCTTTCTTACTTCTATCCATCACATCCTGATGACTGTACCCAGGCTTGATCCTTACCCATTCAAAATATCTCGACCCACTGTCCACCATCTTGCATCTCTCGCCCGTGGGGATCCCCTCAGCTGCTCTATGCATATCTGGAGAACTATGTGAACACAGGAAAAATGATCTTGCTTTCTGTTCTCTGCTACTCTATGAGCAATTATCTTGACCTTATTCACTTTATACATGTTCACGTTTTTCGGGGTGGAACAGGTAAATCATCATCAAGATGCGGTTGAGATCTATGTGGCTTCCAGAGCCTTCCTGACTTCGGGAAGTATGACCACCTGGAGCCCCATGCCCATCGCCCGTCCACAGGCACCACAACCGATACTCCAGTTGCACAGTACTCGACCCGGAAAGGCACTGTTTACCCCTAGTCTAGGAAACGGCACCTTTCCGGGCAGGGCACTGCACACAGCACGGCCTCAAGGTGGGGGACCTGCTGAGTCTCCTTTCCCATCTGTAGAGGAGTTGGCTTCTCTATGCCGACCACACCTGGAGACTCTACCCAAGATTTATCCATAGCCTTAGACAGTGTTTACCCACTGCCCTCAGACTTGCATCCCACCTCTATGAGGATGTCATCAACGGTTCTATGTGTACTGCCACAAGGATGAGGATACCATGAGAAAATCTTCCTCCCTTTAGAGCTTTTCCTGATAGGAACTGTGTTTCCCTTTCCTTAACTGTGGGTGCCCACACTGTTTGGATTATTCGAGCACCGGTGTCATCCTCAAAATGGCAGGGATCCTGGTCACTCTCCATTCCCTCTTCTCGCCATGGCAAGCATCTCAACGACACATGCAGCTCCACCACTAGAACGGGTCCAAAGGCCACCACAACTGATGTTCCTTTTGAGCCTCCCCCTAGCCACGCAGACACTGTTTACCCCAAGTCTGAGAGACCAGCACGTGTCTGAGCACAGCCCCGCAAACAGTGTGGCTTCGCGTTGCAAGAACGCCCCAGGACTTCTGGCACTTCCAAATGTACCTGGCACCACTCTACCCACCACATCATACTGAATGAGTTCAACAATTTTTCCTAAATCGAGACACTTTGATTCACCCCCCTGCAACTTGCACCCATCACTCAATGGGGCCCTCTCTTCTGCTCTAACTTATGCCAGGAGGAGGAGGACGAGCATCAGAGGACAAGAGCATTCGAGTTCTGGCTTGTTCTACTGGAAAGTCCCGTTAGCTTCTCTCAGCTGGCGGTGTACACATTGCTAGCAAAAGACTAATGAAATCGTGCCGAGATTTCCCGTGATGAGGTGGCTGCCAGAGTCGTCATGACTTCATGGCAAGCAGCTCAAGGTCACCTGCATCTCCACCACTACCACGCGTCCGAAGGCCAGCCTCAAAGTTCTTCTTCTTGAGCGTTACTCTACCTGGACAGGAACTCATTCCCCAAAATACATGTAATCAGCACCTGTACAAGTAGGGCACCACACACATCAGGGCTCTCTGTGGAGGATCTCCCCGGTCCCATTCCCACGTTCACGAGGAGCGTTGATCTGTACCCCCATCACATTTTGACGCCTGCACCCACGATATATGCAGACCCCTAGAGGATATCGAACCGCTGCCTTCCAACCTGCATCCTTCCCTCACTGGATATCTGCACCCACCTCCACCCCGGCTCTATGCCTAATAGAGAAGTGTCAGGACTCCACGAGAAAAACGCATATTATACTTCTCTCTTCTTTTCATACGAATGATTTTCCTTCCTGCAACCTCTTTGTGTTCACTTTGTGAGGAAAGGACCACCTAACTCATCCTGAGGATGCCAGAAACACAGAGGGCTCCCAGGGTCATTAGGGTATCAAGGCACCCAACTCAAGGATGCCCGCAAATCCACCCCCATCACTGTTCCAGAGGCCACCACCAACGATGTTCTTGTGAGTCTTACTCTATCCACACGGGCACCGTTTCCTAGTAGTATATGTCAACAGCACCTGGGTGAACAGGGCACCGCACACAGCACGGCTTCTAAGTGGAGGACACGCCCAACTCCTTCTCACTCACACATGTACCTTTCTTACGTCTAACCATCACATCCTGATGGCTCTAATCTCGATTGATCTCTAACGCTACAAAATATCTAGACCCACTGGCCTCCAACTTGCATCTCTTCCCCTTGGGGATCACCTCAAGGGCTCTATGCATATCTGGAGAACAATGGGGACCAGGATGCATGATCTGGGCTTCTGTTCTCTGCTACTCCATTAGCAATTATCTTTACCTTACTTACTTTACACATGTTCAAGTTTTTCAGGGTGGAACAGGTAAATCATCAGCAAGATGCGGTTGAGGTCTACGTGGCTTCCAAAACCTTCCAGACTTCCTGGAGGAAGATCACCTGTAGACCCACGGCCATTGCTTAGCCAACAGCCACCGCATCCGATAACCCACTTGCACAGCACTCTACCCACAAAGGCACTCTTTACCCCTAGACTAGTAAACGGCACCTTTCCGGGCTGGGCACTGCACGCAGCATGGCCTCAATGTGGGGGACATGCTGAGTCTCCTTCCCAATCTATAGCGAAGTTTTCTTCTCTATGCCGACCACACCTTGAGGACTGTACCCAAGAGGTATCCATAGATGTAGACAGTGCTGACCCACTGCCCTCAGACTTGCATTCCACCTCACTGAGAATCTCATCGCCGGTTTTATGAGTACTGGCAGAAAGACGAGGATACCATGGGAAAATCTTCCTCCGATTATCTCTTTTCCTGATAGGAACTGTGTTTCCCTTTGCTAAACTGTGGCTGCCCACACTACTAGGAATATTCGAGCACCGGATTCACCCTCAAAATGCCAGGGATCCTGGTCGCACCCCTGGCCCTCTTCTCGCCATGGCAAGCAACTCAAAGACATGTGCAGCTCTAACACTACAACGGGTCCAAAGGCCACCACAAGTGATATTCCTTGGGAGCCACGCTCTGCCCAGGCAGACAGCGTTAAGCCCAAGTCTGACAGATCATCACCCGTCTGGGCACGGCCCCGCATACAGCGTGCCTTCGCATTGCAAGACTTACCCAGTACTTCTGGCACTTCCAAATAGAGCGTTCACCTCGTTCCCATCACATCATACTGAATACATTGAAGAATTTTCCGTGCATCGAGACACATTGATTTTCCGCCCTGCAACTTGCATCCATCACTCACTGAGGATCTGCTCTTTGGCTCCAAGTTTTCCTCGGAAGAAGATGAAGAGCATCAGAGGACAAGATCCTTCGGGTTCCCTCTTGTTCTATTGGAAAAGTCCAGTTAGCTTCGCTCACCTGTGGGTATTCACACTGCTAGGAACAGACTAATGAAATCGCCATGAGTTTTCCCGAGGTCACGGGGCTGCCAGAGTCCTCATGAATTCACGGCAGCCAGCTCAAGTCAACTGCAGCTCCACCACTACCACCCATCCGAAGGCCAGCCTAAAACTTCTTCTTGTGGAGCGTTACTCTACCTGGCCAGGAACTAACTACTCAAAATACAAGTAATCAGCACCTGTCCGGGCAGGGCACCACACACATCAGGGCTCTCAGTGAAGGATCTCCCGGGTCCCCTTCCCACTCTCGCGAGTAGCTTTGATCTGTCTCCCCATCAAATCCTAACGGCTGCACCCACGATATATCCAGACCCCTAGAAGATATCAAACCACTGCCTTCCAACCTGCAACCCTCCCTCAGTGGACACCCACACCTACCTCCACCCCACTCTATGCCTACTTGAGAAGTATCAGAACCACGCGAGAATAACGCATATTGTACTTCTCGCTTCTTCTCATAGGAATGATCTTGCTTCCTGCAAACTGTTTGTGTTCACCTTGGGAGGAAAGGACCACTTAACTCATCCTGAGGATGCCAGCCCAACACATGGCTACCACAGTCATTAGGATATCAAGGCAGCCAACTCAAGGACACCTGTAACTCCACCCACATAACTGGTCTAGAGGTCACCACCAACGATGTTCTTGTGAGCCTTACTCTACCTAGACGGCTCGGTTCACTACTACTATACGTGAACAGTACCTATCCGGGCAGGGCACCGCACACAGCACAGCTTCGAGGTGGAGGACACGCCTACCTCCCTCTCACTCACACAGGTACCTTTCTTACTTCTATCCATCACATCCTGATGACTGTACCCAGGCTTGATCCTTACCCATTCAAAATATCTCGACCCACTGTCCACCATCTTGCATCTCTCGCCCGTGGGGATCCCCTCAGCTGCTCTATGCATATCTGGAGAACTATGTGAACACAGGAAAAATGATCTTGCTTTCTGTTCTCTGCTACTCTATGAGCAATTATCTTGACCTTATTCACTTTATACATGTTCACGTTTTTCGGGGTGGAACAGGTAAATCATCATCAAGATGCGGTTGAGATCTATGTGGCTTCCAGAGCCTTCCTGACTTCGGGAAGTATGACCACCTGGAGCCCCATGCCCATCGCCCGTCCACAGGCACCACAACCGATACTCCAGTTGCACAGTACTCGACCCGGAAAGGCACTGTTTACCCCTAGTCTAGGAAACGGCACCTTTCCGGGCAGGGCACTGCACACAGCACGGCCTCAAGGTGGGGGACCTGCTGAGTCTCCTTTCCCATCTGTAGAGGAGTTGGCTTCTCTATGCCGACCACACCTGGAGACTCTACCCAAGATTTATCCATAGCCTTAGACAGTGTTTACCCACTGCCCTCAGACTTGCATCCCACCTCTATGAGGATGTCATCAACGGTTCTATGTGTACTGCCACAAGGATGAGGATACCATGAGAAAATCTTCCTCCCTTTAGAGCTTTTCCTGATAGGAACTGTGTTTCCCTTTCCTTAACTGTGGGTGCCCACACTGTTTGGATTATTCGAGCACCGGTGTCATCCTCAAAATGGCAGGGATCCTGGTCACTCTCCATTCCCTCTTCTCGCCATGGCAAGCATCTCAACGACACATGCAGCTCCACCACTAGAACGGGTCCAAAGGCCACCACAACTGATGTTCCTTTTGAGCCTCCCCCTAGCCACGCAGACACTGTTTACCCCAAGTCTGAGAGACCAGCACGTGTCTGAGCACAGCCCCGCAAACAGTGTGGCTTCGCGTTGCAAGAACGCCCCAGGACTTCTGGCACTTCCAAATGTACCTGGCACCACTCTACCCACCACATCATACTGAATGAGTTCAACAATTTTTCCTAAATCGAGACACTTTGATTCACCCCCCTGCAACTTGCACCCATCACTCAATGGGGCCCTCTCTTCTGCTCTAACTTATGCCAGGAGGAGGAGGACGAGCATCAGAGGACAAGAGCATTCGAGTTCTGGCTTGTTCTACTGGAAAGTCCCGTTAGCTTCTCTCAGCTGGCGGTGTACACATTGCTAGCAAAAGACTAATGAAATCGTGCCGAGATTTCCCGTGATGAGGTGGCTGCCAGAGTCGTCATGACTTCATGGCAAGCAGCTCAAGGTCACCTGCATCTCCACCACTACCACGCGTCCGAAGGCCAGCCTCAAAGTTCCTCTTCTTGAGCGTTACTCTACCTGGACAGGAACTCATTCCCCAAAATACATGTAATCAGCACCTGTACAAGTAGGGCACCACACACATCAGGGCTCTCTGTGGAGGATCTCCCCGGTCCCATTCCCACGTTCACGAGGAGCGTTGATCTGTACCCCCATCACATTTTGACGCCTGCACCCACGATATATGCAGACCCCTAGAGGATATCGAACCGCTGCCTTCCAACCTGCATCCTTCCCTCACTGGATATCTGCACCCACCTCCACCCCGGCTCTATGCCTAATAGAGAAGTGTCAGGACTCCACGAGAAAAACGCATATTATACTTCTCTCTTCTTTTCATACGAATGATTTTCCTTCCTGCAACCTCTTTGTGTTCACTTTGTGAGGAAAGGACCACCTAACTCATCCTGAGGATGCCAGAAACACAGAGGGCTCCCAGGGTCATTAGGGTATCAAGGCACCCAACTCAAGGATGCCCGCAAATCCACCCCCATCACTGTTCCAGAGGCCACCACCAACGATGTTCTTGTGAGTCTTACTCTATCCACACGGGCACCGTTTCCTAGTAGTATATGTCAACAGCACCTGGGTGAACAGGGCACCGCACACAGCACGGCTTCTAAGTGGAGGACACGCCCAACTCCTTCTCACTCACACATGTACCTTTCTTACGTCTAACCATCACATCCTGATGGCTCTAATCTCGATTGATCTCTAACGCTACAAAATATCTAGACCCACTGGCCTCCAACTTGCATCTCTTCCCCTTGGGGATCACCTCAAGGGCTCTATGCATATCTGGAGAACAATGGGGACCAGGATGCATGATCTGGGCTTCTGTTCTCTGCTACTCCATTAGCAATTATCTTTACCTTACTTACTTTACACATGTTCAAGTTTTTCAGGGTGGAACAGGTAAATCATCAGCAAGATGCGGTTGAGGTCTACGTGGCTTCCAAAACCTTCCAGACTTCCTGGAGGAAGATCACCTGTAGACCCACGGCCATCGCTTAGCCAACAGCCACCGCATCCGATAACCCACTTGCACAGCACTCTACCCACAAAGGCACTCTTTACCCCTAGACTAGTAAACGGCACCTTTCCGGGCTGGGCACTGCACGCAGCATGGCCTCAATGTGGGGGACATGCTGAGTCTCCTTCCCAATCTATAGCGAAGTTTTCTTCTCTATGCCGACCACACCTTGAGGACTGTACCCAAGAGGTATCCATAGATGTAGACAGTGCTGACCCACTGCCCTCAGACTTGCATTCCACCTCACTGAGAATCTCATCGCCGGTTTTATGAGTACTGGCAGAAAGACGAGGATACCATGGGAAAATCTTCCTCCGATTATCTCTTTTCCTGATAGGAACTGTGTTTCCCTTTGCTAAACTGTGGCTGCCCACACTACTAGGAATATTCGAGCACCGGATTCACCCTCAAAATGCCAGGGATCCTGGTCGCACCCCTGGCCCTCTTCTCGCCATGGCAAGCAACTCAAAGACATGTGCAGCTCTAACACTACAACGGGTCCAAAGGCCACCACAAGTGATATTCCTTGGGAGCCACGCTCTGCCCAGGCAGACAGCGTTAAGCCCAAGTCTGACAGATCATCACCCGTCTGGGCACGGCCCCGCATACAGCGTGCCTTCGCATTGCAAGACTTACCCAGTACTTCTGGCACTTCCAAATAGAGCGTTCACCTCGTTCCCATCACATCATACTGAATACATTGAAGAATTTTCCGTGCATCGAGACACATTGATTTTCCGCCCTGCAACTTGCATCCATCACTCACTGAGGATCTGCTCTTTGGCTCCAAGTTTTCCTCGGAAGAAGATGAAGAGCATCAGAGGACAAGATCCTTCGGGTTCCCTCTTGTTCTATTGGAAAAGTCCAGTTAGCTTCGCTCACCTGTGGGTATTCACACTGCTAGGAACAGACTAATGAAATCGCCATGAGTTTTCCCGAGGTCACGGGGCTGCCAGAGTCCTCATGAATTCACGGCAGCCAGCTCAAGTCAACTGCAGCTCCACCACTACCACCCATCCGAAGGCCAGCCTAAAACTTCTTCTTGTGGAGCGTTACTCTACCTGGCCAGGAACTAACTACTCAAAATACAAGTAATCAGCACCTGTCCGGGCAGGGCACCACACACATCAGGGCTCTCAGTGAAGGATCTCCCGGGTCCCCTTCCCACTCTCGCGAGTAGCTTTGATCTGTCTCCCCATCAAATCCTAACGGCTGCACCCACGATATATCCAGACCCCTAGAAGATATCAAACCACTGCCTTCCAACCTGCAACCCTCCCTCAGTGGACACCCACACCTACCTCCACCCCACTCTATGCCTACTTGAGAAGTATCAGAACCACGCGAGAATAACGCATATTGTACTTCTCGCTTCTTCTCATAGGAATGATCTTGCTTCCTGCAAACTGTTTGTGTTCACCTTGGGAGGAAAGGACCACTTAACTCATCCTGAGGATGCCAGCCCAACACATGGCTACCACAGTCATTAGGATATCAAGGCAGCCAACTCAAGGACACCTGTAACTCCACCCACATAACTGGTCTAGAGGTCACCACCAACGATGTTCTTGTGAGCCTTACTCTACCTAGACGGCTCGGTTCACTACTACTATACGTGAACAGTACCTATCCGGGCAGGGCACCGCACACAGCACAGCTTCGAGGTGGAGGACACGCCTACCTCCCTCTCACTCACACAGGTACCTTTCTTACTTCTATCCATCACATCCTGATGACTGTACCCAGGCTTGATCCTTACCCATTCAAAATATCTCGACCCACTGTCCACCATCTTGCATCTCTCGCCCGTGGGGATCCCCTCAGCTGCTCTATGCATATCTGGAGAACTATGTGAACACAGGAAAAATGATCTTGCTTTCTGTTCTCTGCTACTCTATGAGCAATTATCTTGACCTTATTCACTTTATACATGTTCACGTTTTTCGGGGTGGAACAGGTAAATCATCATCAAGATGCGGTTGAGATCTATGTGGCTTCCAGAGCCTTCCTGACTTCGGGAAGTATGACCACCTGGAGCCCCATGCCCATCGCCCGTCCACAGGCACCACAACCGATACTCCAGTTGCACAGTACTCGACCCGGAAAGGCACTGTTTACCCCTAGTCTAGGAAACGGCACCTTTCCGGGCAGGGCACTGCACACAGCACGGCCTCAAGGTGGGGGACCTGCTGAGTCTCCTTTCCCATCTGTAGAGGAGTTGGCTTCTCTATGCCGACCACACCTGGAGACTCTACCCAAGATTTATCCATAGCCTTAGACAGTGTTTACCCACTGCCCTCAGACTTGCATCCCACCTCTATGAGGATGTCATCAACGGTTCTATGTGTACTGCCACAAGGATGAGGATACCATGAGAAAATCTTCCTCCCTTTAGAGCTTTTCCTGATAGGAACTGTGTTTCCCTTTCCTTAACTGTGGGTGCCCACACTGTTTGGATTATTCGAGCACCGGTGTCATCCTCAAAATGGCAGGGATCCTGGTCACTCTCCATTCCCTCTTCTCGCCATGGCAAGCATCTCAACGACACATGCAGCTCCACCACTAGAACGGGTCCAAAGGCCACCACAACTGATGTTCCTTTTGAGCCTCCCCCTAGCCACGCAGACACTGTTTACCCCAAGTCTGAGAGACCAGCACGTGTCTGAGCACAGCCCCGCAAACAGTGTGGCTTCGCGTTGCAAGAACGCCCCAGGACTTCTGGCACTTCCAAATGTACCTGGCACCACTCTACCCACCACATCATACTGAATGAGTTCAACAATTTTTCCTAAATCGAGACACTTTGATTCACCCCCCTGCAACTTGCACCCATCACTCAATGGGGCCCTCTCTTCTGCTCTAACTTATGCCAGGAGGAGGAGGACGAGCATCAGAGGACAAGAGCATTCGAGTTCTGGCTTGTTCTACTGGAAAGTCCCGTTAGCTTCTCTCAGCTGGCGGTGTACACATTGCTAGCAAAAGACTAATGAAATCGTGCCGAGATTTCCCGTGATGAGGTGGCTGCCAGAGTCGTCATGACTTCATGGCAAGCAGCTCAAGGTCACCTGCATCTCCACCACTACCACGCGTCCGAAGGCCAGCCTCAAAGTTCCTCTTCTTGAGCGTTACTCTACCTGGACAGGAACTCATTCCCCAAAATACATGTAATCAGCACCTGTACAAGTAGGGCACCACACACATCAGGGCTCTCTGTGGAGGATCTCCCCGGTCCCATTCCCACGTTCACGAGGAGCGTTGATCTGTACCCCCATCACATTTTGACGCCTGCACCCACGATATATGCAGACCCCTAGAGGATATCGAACCGCTGCCTTCCAACCTGCATCCTTCCCTCACTGGATATCTGCACCCACCTCCACCCCGGCTCTATGCCTAATAGAGAAGTGTCAGGACTCCACGAGAAAAACGCATATTATACTTCTCTCTTCTTTTCATACGAATGATTTTCCTTCCTGCAACCTCTTTGTGTTCACTTTGTGAGGAAAGGACCACCTAACTCATCCTGAGGATGCCAGAAACACAGAGGGCTCCCAGGGTCATTAGGGTATCAAGGCACCCAACTCAAGGATGCCCGCAAATCCACCCCCATCACTGTTCCAGAGGCCACCACCAACGATGTTCTTGTGAGTCTTACTCTATCCACACGGGCACCGTTTCCTAGTAGTATATGTCAACAGCACCTGGGTGAACAGGGCACCGCACACAGCACGGCTTCTAAGTGGAGGACACGCCCAACTCCTTCTCACTCACACATGTACCTTTCTTACGTCTAACCATCACATCCTGATGGCTCTAATCTCGATTGATCTCTAACGCTACAAAATATCTAGACCCACTGGCCTCCAACTTGCATCTCTTCCCCTTGGGGATCACCTCAAGGGCTCTATGCATATCTGGAGAACAATGGGGACCAGGATGCATGATCTGGGCTTCTGTTCTCTGCTACTCCATTAGCAATTATCTTTACCTTACTTACTTTACACATGTTCAAGTTTTTCAGGGTGGAACAGGTAAATCATCAGCAAGATGCGGTTGAGGTCTACGTGGCTTCCAAAACCTTCCAGACTTCCTGGAGGAAGATCACCTGTAGACCCACGGCCATCGCTTAGCCAACAGCCACCGCATCCGATAACCCACTTGCACAGCACTCTACCCACA
The DNA here is from genome assembly GCF_028023285.1 of Balaenoptera ricei. NCBI lineage: Eukaryota > Metazoa > Chordata > Mammalia > Artiodactyla > Balaenopteridae > Balaenoptera > Balaenoptera ricei. The sequence goes on from NW_026778008.1 coordinate 50,036, forward strand.
AAGGCACTCTTTACCCCTAGACTAGTAAACGGCACCTTTCCGGGCTGGGCACTGCACGCAGCATGGCCTCAATGTGGGGGACATGCTGAGTCTCCTTCCCAATCTATAGCGAAGTTTTCTTCTCTATGCCGACCACACCTTGAGGACTGTACCCAAGAGGTATCCATAGATGTAGACAGTGCTGACCCACTGCCCTCAGACTTGCATTCCACCTCACTGAGAATCTCATCGCCGGTTTTATGAGTACTGGCAGAAAGACGAGGATACCATGGGAAAATCTTCCTCCGATTATCTCTTTTCCTGATAGGAACTGTGTTTCCCTTTGCTAAACTGTGGCTGCCCACACTACTAGGAATATTCGAGCACCGGATTCACCCTCAAAATGCCAGGGATCCTGGTCGCACCCCTGGCCCTCTTCTCGCCATGGCAAGCAACTCAAAGACATGTGCAGCTCTAACACTACAACGGGTCCAAAGGCCACCACAAGTGATATTCCTTGGGAGCCACGCTCTGCCCAGGCAGACAGCGTTAAGCCCAAGTCTGACAGATCATCACCCGTCTGGGCACGGCCCCGCATACAGCGTGCCTTCGCATTGCAAGACTTACCCAGTACTTCTGGCACTTCCAAATAGAGCGTTCACCTCGTTCCCATCACATCATACTGAATACATTGAAGAATTTTCCGTGCATCGAGACACATTGATTTTCCGCCCTGCAACTTGCATCCATCACTCACTGAGGATCTGCTCTTTGGCTCCAAGTTTTCCTCGGAAGAAGATGAAGAGCATCAGAGGACAAGATCCTTCGGGTTCCCTCTTGTTCTATTGGAAAAGTCCAGTTAGCTTCGCTCACCTGTGGGTATTCACACTGCTAGGAACAGACTAATGAAATCGCCATGAGTTTTCCCGAGGTCACGGGGCTGCCAGAGTCCTCATGAATTCACGGCAGCCAGCTCAAGTCAACTGCAGCTCCACCACTACCACCCATCCGAAGGCCAGCCTAAAACTTCTTCTTGTGGAGCGTTACTCTACCTGGCCAGGAACTAACTACTCAAAATACAAGTAATCAGCACCTGTCCGGGCAGGGCACCACACACATCAGGGCTCTCAGTGAAGGATCTCCCGGGTCCCCTTCCCACTCTCGCGAGTAGCTTTGATCTGTCTCCCCATCAAATCCTAACGGCTGCACCCACGATATATCCAGACCCCTAGAAGATATCAAACCACTGCCTTCCAACCTGCAACCCTCCCTCAGTGGACACCCACACCTACCTCCACCCCACTCTATGCCTACTTGAGAAGTATCAGAACCACGCGAGAATAACGCATATTGTACTTCTCGCTTCTTCTCATAGGAATGATCTTGCTTCCTGCAAACTGTTTGTGTTCACCTTGGGAGGAAAGGACCACTTAACTCATCCTGAGGATGCCAGCCCAACACATGGCTACCACAGTCATTAGGATATCAAGGCAGCCAACTCAAGGACACCTGTAACTCCACCCACATAACTGGTCTAGAGGTCACCACCAACGATGTTCTTGTGAGCCTTACTCTACCTAGACGGCTCGGTTCACTACTACTATACGTGAACAGTACCTATCCGGGCAGGGCACCGCACACAGCACAGCTTCGAGGTGGAGGACACGCCTACCTCCCTCTCACTCACACAGGTACCTTTCTTACTTCTATCCATCACATCCTGATGACTGTACCCAGGCTTGATCCTTACCCATTCAAAATATCTCGACCCACTGTCCACCATCTTGCATCTCTCGCCCGTGGGGATCCCCTCAGCTGCTCTATGCATATCTGGAGAACTATGTGAACACAGGAAAAATGATCTTGCTTTCTGTTCTCTGCTACTCTATGAGCAATTATCTTGACCTTATTCACTTTATACATGTTCACGTTTTTCGGGGTGGAACAGGTAAATCATCATCAAGATGCGGTTGAGATCTATGTGGCTTCCAGAGCCTTCCTGACTTCGGGAAGTATGACCACCTGGAGCCCCATGCCCATCGCCCGTCCACAGGCACCACAACCGATACTCCAGTTGCACAGTACTCGACCCGGAAAGGCACTGTTTACCCCTAGTCTAGGAAACGGCACCTTTCCGGGCAGGGCACTGCACACAGCACGGCCTCAAGGTGGGGGACCTGCTGAGTCTCCTTTCCCATCTGTAGAGGAGTTGGCTTCTCTATGCCGACCACACCTGGAGACTCTACCCAAGATTTATCCATAGCCTTAGACAGTGTTTACCCACTGCCCTCAGACTTGCATCCCACCTCTATGAGGATGTCATCAACGGTTCTATGTGTACTGCCACAAGGATGAGGATACCATGAGAAAATCTTCCTCCCTTTAGAGCTTTTCCTGATAGGAACTGTGTTTCCCTTTCCTTAACTGTGGGTGCCCACACTGTTTGGATTATTCGAGCACCGGTGTCATCCTCAAAATGGCAGGGATCCTGGTCACTCTCCATTCCCTCTTCTCGCCATGGCAAGCATCTCAACGACACATGCAGCTCCACCACTAGAACGGGTCCAAAGGCCACCACAACTGATGTTCCTTTTGAGCCTCCCCCTAGCCACGCAGACACTGTTTACCCCAAGTCTGAGAGACCAGCACGTGTCTGAGCACAGCCCCGCAAACAGTGTGGCTTCGCGTTGCAAGAACGCCCCAGGACTTCTGGCACTTCCAAATGTACCTGGCACCACTCTACCCACCACATCATACTGAATGAGTTCAACAATTTTTCCTAAATCGAGACACTTTGATTCACCCCCCTGCAACTTGCACCCATCACTCAATGGGGCCCTCTCTTCTGCTCTAACTTATGCCAGGAGGAGGAGGACGAGCATCAGAGGACAAGAGCATTCGAGTTCTGGCTTGTTCTACTGGAAAGTCCCGTTAGCTTCTCTCAGCTGGCGGTGTACACATTGCTAGCAAAAGACTAATGAAATCGTGCCGAGATTTCCCGTGATGAGGTGGCTGCCAGAGTCGTCATGACTTCATGGCAAGCAGCTCAAGGTCACCTGCATCTCCACCACTACCACGCGTCCGAAGGCCAGCCTCAAAGTTCCTCTTCTTGAGCGTTACTCTACCTGGACAGGAACTCATTCCCCAAAATACATGTAATCAGCACCTGTACAAGTAGGGCACCACACACATCAGGGCTCTCTGTGGAGGATCTCCCCGGTCCCATTCCCACGTTCACGAGGAGCGTTGATCTGTACCCCCATCACATTTTGACGCCTGCACCCACGATATATGCAGACCCCTAGAGGATATCGAACCGCTGCCTTCCAACCTGCATCCTTCCCTCACTGGATATCTGCACCCACCTCCACCCCGGCTCTATGCCTAATAGAGAAGTGTCAGGACTCCACGAGAAAAACGCATATTATACTTCTCTCTTCTTTTCATACGAATGATTTTCCTTCCTGCAACCTCTTTGTGTTCACTTTGTGAGGAAAGGACCACCTAACTCATCCTGAGGATGCCAGAAACACAGAGGGCTCCCAGGGTCATTAGGGTATCAAGGCACCCAACTCAAGGATGCCCGCAAATCCACCCCCATCACTGTTCCAGAGGCCACCACCAACGATGTTCTTGTGAGTCTTACTCTATCCACACGGGCACCGTTTCCTAGTAGTATATGTCAACAGCACCTGGGTGAACAGGGCACCGCACACAGCACGGCTTCTAAGTGGAGGACACGCCCAACTCCTTCTCACTCACACATGTACCTTTCTTACGTCTAACCATCACATCCTGATGGCTCTAATCTCGATTGATCTCTAACGCTACAAAATATCTAGACCCACTGGCCTCCAACTTGCATCTCTTCCCCTTGGGGATCACCTCAAGGGCTCTATGCATATCTGGAGAACAATGGGGACCAGGATGCATGATCTGGGCTTCTGTTCTCTGCTACTCCATTAGCAATTATCTTTACCTTACTTACTTTACACATGTTCAAGTTTTTCAGGGTGGAACAGGTAAATCATCAGCAAGATGCGGTTGAGGTCTACGTGGCTTCCAAAACCTTCCAGACTTCCTGGAGGAAGATCACCTGTAGACCCACGGCCATCGCTTAGCCAACAGCCACCGCATCCGATAACCCACTTGCACAGCACTCTACCCACAAAGGCACTCTTTACCCCTAGACTAGTAAACGGCACCTTTCCGGGCTGGGCACTGCACGCAGCATGGCCTCAATGTGGGGGACATGCTGAGTCTCCTTCCCAATCTATAGCGAAGTTTTCTTCTCTATGCCGACCACACCTTGAGGACTGTACCCAAGAGGTATCCATAGATGTAGACAGTGCTGACCCACTGCCCTCAGACTTGCATTCCACCTCACTGAGAATCTCATCGCCGGTTTTATGAGTACTGGCAGAAAGACGAGGATACCATGGGAAAATCTTCCTCCGATTATCTCTTTTCCTGATAGGAACTGTGTTTCCCTTTGCTAAACTGTGGCTGCCCACACTACTAGGAATATTCGAGCACCGGATTCACCCTCAAAATGCCAGGGATCCTGGTCGCACCCCTGGCCCTCTTCTCGCCATGGCAAGCAACTCAAAGACATGTGCAGCTCTAACACTACAACGGGTCCAAAGGCCACCACAAGTGATATTCCTTGGGAGCCACGCTCTGCCCAGGCAGACAGCGTTAAGCCCAAGTCTGACAGATCATCACCCGTCTGGGCACGGCCCCGCATACAGCGTGCCTTCGCATTGCAAGACTTACCCAGTACTTCTGGCACTTCCAAATAGAGCGTTCACCTCGTTCCCATCACATCATACTGAATACATTGAAGAATTTTCCGTGCATCGAGACACATTGATTTTCCGCCCTGCAACTTGCATCCATCACTCACTGAGGATCTGCTCTTTGGCTCCAAGTTTTCCTCGGAAGAAGATGAAGAGCATCAGAGGACAAGATCCTTCGGGTTCCCTCTTGTTCTATTGGAAAAGTCCAGTTAGCTTCGCTCACCTGTGGGTATTCACACTGCTAGGAACAGACTAATGAAATCGCCATGAGTTTTCCCGAGGTCACGGGGCTGCCAGAGTCCTCATGAATTCACGGCAGCCAGCTCAAGTCAACTGCAGCTCCACCACTACCACCCATCCGAAGGCCAGCCTAAAACTTCTTCTTGTGGAGCGTTACTCTACCTGGCCAGGAACTAACTACTCAAAATACAAGTAATCAGCACCTGTCCGGGCAGGGCACCACACACATCAGGGCTCTCAGTGAAGGATCTCCCGGGTCCCCTTCCCACTCTCGCGAGTAGCTTTGATCTGTCTCCCCATCAAATCCTAACGGCTGCACCCACGATATATCCAGACCCCTAGAAGATATCAAACCACTGCCTTCCAACCTGCAACCCTCCCTCAGTGGACACCCACACCTACCTCCACCCCACTCTATGCCTACTTGAGAAGTATCAGAACCACGCGAGAATAACGCATATTGTACTTCTCGCTTCTTCTCATAGGAATGATCTTGCTTCCTGCAAACTGTTTGTGTTCACCTTGGGAGGAAAGGACCACTTAACTCATCCTGAGGATGCCAGCCCAACACATGGCTACCACAGTCATTAGGATATCAAGGCAGCCAACTCAAGGACACCTGTAACTCCACCCACATAACTGGTCTAGAGGTCACCACCAACGATGTTCTTGTGAGCCTTACTCTACCTAGACGGCTCGGTTCACTACTACTATACGTGAACAGTACCTATCCGGGCAGGGCACCGCACACAGCACAGCTTCGAGGTGGAGGACACGCCTACCTCCCTCTCACTCACACAGGTACCTTTCTTACTTCTATCCATCACATCCTGATGACTGTACCCAGGCTTGATCCTTACCCATTCAAAATATCTCGACCCACTGTCCACCATCTTGCATCTCTCGCCCGTGGGGATCCCCTCAGCTGCTCTATGCATATCTGGAGAACTATGTGAACACAGGAAAAATGATCTTGCTTTCTGTTCTCTGCTACTCTATGAGCAATTATCTTGACCTTATTCACTTTATACATGTTCACGTTTTTCGGGGTGGAACAGGTAAATCATCATCAAGATGCGGTTGAGATCTATGTGGCTTCCAGAGCCTTCCTGACTTCGGGAAGTATGACCACCTGGAGCCCCATGCCCATCGCCCGTCCACAGGCACCACAACCGATACTCCAGTTGCACAGTACTCGACCCGGAAAGGCACTGTTTACCCCTAGTCTAGGAAACGGCACCTTTCCGGGCAGGGCACTGCACACAGCACGGCCTCAAGGTGGGGGACCTGCTGAGTCTCCTTTCCCATCTGTAGAGGAGTTGGCTTCTCTATGCCGACCACACCTGGAGACTCTACCCAAGATTTATCCATAGCCTTAGACAGTGTTTACCCACTGCCCTCAGACTTGCATCCCACCTCTATGAGGATGTCATCAACGGTTCTATGTGTACTGCCACAAGGATGAGGATACCATGAGAAAATCTTCCTCCCTTTAGAGCTTTTCCTGATAGGAACTGTGTTTCCCTTTCCTTAACTGTGGGTGCCCACACTGTTTGGATTATTCGAGCACCGGTGTCATCCTCAAAATGGCAGGGATCCTGGTCACTCTCCATTCCCTCTTCTCGCCATGGCAAGCATCTCAACGACACATGCAGCTCCACCACTAGAACGGGTCCAAAGGCCACCACAACTGATGTTCCTTTTGAGCCTCCCCCTAGCCACGCAGACACTGTTTACCCCAAGTCTGAGAGACCAGCACGGGTCTGAGCACAGCCCCGCAAACAGTGTGGCTTCGCGTTGCAAGAACGCCCCAGGACTTCTGGCACTTCCAAATGTACCTGGCACCACTCTACCCACCACATCATACTGAATGAGTTCAACAATTTTTCCTAAATCGAGACACTTTGATTCACCCCCCTGCAACTTGCACCCATCACTCAATGGGGCCCTCTCTTCTGCTCTAACTTATGCCAGGAGGAGGAGGACGAGCATCAGAGGACAAGAGCATTCGAGTTCTGGCTTGTTCTACTGGAAAGTCCCGTTAGCTTCTCTCAGCTGGCGGTGTACACATTGCTAGCAAAAGACTAATGAAATCGTGCCGAGATTTCCCGTGATGAGGTGGCTGCCAGAGTCGTCATGACTTCATGGCAAGCAGCTCAAGGTCACCTGCATCTCCACCACTACCACGCGTCCGAAGGCCAGCCTCAAAGTTCTTCTTCTTGAGCGTTACTCTACCTGGACAGGAACTCATTCCCCAAAATACATGTAATCAGCACCTGTACAAGTAGGGCACCACACACATCAGGGCTCTCTGTGGAGGATCTCCCCGGTCCCATTCCCACGTTCACGAGGAGCGTTGATCTGTACCCCCATCACATTTTGACGCCTGCACCCACGATATATGCAGACCCCTAGAGGATATCGAACCGCTGCCTTCCAACCTGCATCCTTCCCTCACTGGATATCTGCACCCACCTCCACCCCGGCTCTATGCC
>NW_026778009.1:0-57528 GCF_028023285.1 Balaenoptera ricei
GCTAGTGATGGAGGTAGGCGTAGTAGTGTCTGTGTTAGAAGGAAGAGCGCTAGTCCTCCTGGTAGTAATTGCACGGTCTCTGATAGAAGTAGGAGGCTCATGGTTGTGATAGCAGTAGAAATGTCTGTGGTAGAAGTAGTGGCGCTCGTGGTGGGTGTAGGAGTAGTAGTTTCTGTGGTAGAAGTACTGGCACTCGTGTTGGTGGTAGGAACACTAGTGTCTGTGGTAGAAGTATTTGCACTCGTGGTGGTGGTAAGAGCAGTAGTGTCTGTGGTAGAAGTACTTACACTCGGGGTGGTGGTAGGAGTAGTACGGTCTGTGGTAGAAGTAGTTGCGCTCGTGGTGGTAGTAGGAATAGTAGTTTCTGTAGAAGAAGTAGGAGCTCTCTTCCTGTTGGTAGGAGTAGTAGTTTCTGTTGTAGAAATAGGATCGCTCGTGATGGAGGTAGAGGTAGCAGGGCCTATGGTAGAAGTAGGTGCTCTCGTTGTGTTGGTAGGAGTAGAAGGTTTTGGGGTACAAGAAGATCCACTCGCGGTGGTGGTAGGAGAAGCAGGTATTGTGGTAGAAGTAGTAACACTTGTGGTGGTGGTCTGAGTTGCATGTTCTGTGGTAGAAGTAGGAGCGTTCATGTTGGTGGTAGGGTAGTTGTTTCTTTGATATAAGTAGGAGCGCTCGTTGTGTTGGTAGGAGGAGTAGTGTCTATGGTAGAGGGAGGAGAGCTCATGGTGTTTCTTGGAGTAATAGTGTCTGTGGTAGAAGTAGGAGCGCTCGTGATGGTGTTAGGCATAGTAGTGTCGGTGGTAGATGTAGTTCGCTCGTGGTGGTGGTAGGAGCAGTAGTTTCTGCAGTAGAAGTAGCAGTGTTCGTTGTGGTGGTTGGAGTAGTGGTTTCTGTGGTAGAAGTAGGAGTGCTCTTGGTGGTGGTAGGAGTCACAGGGTCTGTGGAACTAGTAGGTGCTCTTGTGGTGGAGGTAGGAGTAGTAGTTTCTGTGGTAGAAGGACTGGTGATCGTGTGGTTGGTAGGAGTAGTAATGACTTTCGTAGACATATGTTCACTCATGGTGGTGGTAGGAATAGTAGTTTCAGTGGTAGTAGTAGTTGCACTCGTGGTGGTGGTAGGAGTAGTAGTGTCTGTGGCAGAAGTAGGAGAGCTCGTGGTGGTGGTAGCAATAGTACTGTCTGTGGTAGAAGTTGTTGTACTCGTTCCCGTGGTATTAGTAGTAGTTCCTGTGGTAGAAGTAGGAGCGTTCCTGGTTGTGTTAGGAGTACTAGTGTCTGTAGTAGAAGTAGGGGCGCTCGTGGTGGTGGTGGGAGTTTTTGTTTCTGTGGTTGAATTAGGAGCGCTCATTGTGGTGGTAGGAGTTGCAGTGCCTGTGGTAGAAGTAGGTGCTCTCAGGGTGGTGTTACGAGTAGCAGGTCTCTGTTAGAAGTAGTTTTGCTCGTGGTGGTGGTAGGAGAAGCATGTTCTGTGTGAGAAGTAGGAGCGCATTTGGTGGTGGTAGGAGTTGCACAGTCTGTGGAAGAAATAGGAGCGCTCGTGGTCTTGGTAGTAGTAGTTCCTCTAGTAGAAGTAGGAGAGCTCGTGGTGGTGTTCAGAGTACTAGATACTTTGTTAGAGGTACGAGCGCTCGTGGTGGTGGTAGGGTAATAGTTTCTTTGATAGAAGTAGGAGCGCTTGTTGTGTTGTTAGGAGGAGTAGTGTCTGTGGTAGAGGGAGGAGATCGCTCATGGTGCTTCTTGGAGTAATAGTGTCTGTGGTAGAAGTAGGAGCGCTCGTGATGGTGTTAGGTGTAGTAGTGTCTGTGGTAGATGTAGTTCGCTCGTGGTGGTGATAGGAGCAATAGTTTCTGCAGTAGAAGTAGGATTGTTCGTTGTGGAGGTTGGAGTAGTAGTTTCTGTGGTAGAAGTAGGAGTGCTCTTGGTGGTGGTAGGAGTAACAGGGTGTGTGGTACAAGGAGGTGTTCTTCTGTTGGTGGTAGGTGTAGTAGTTTCTGTGGTTGAAGGACTGGTGATCGTGGGGCAGGTAGGAGTATAAAGTCTTTCGTAGAAATATGCGCACTCGTGGTGGTGGTAGGAGTAGTAGTGTCAGTGGTAGTAGTAGTTGCACTCGTGGTGGTGGTAGGAGTAGTAGTTTATGTGCTAGAAGTACTTGTGCTCGTGGTGGAGGTAGTAGCATTGTCTGTGGTAGAAGTACGGGAACTCGTGGTGGTGGTAGGAATAGTTCTGTCTGTGGTAGAAGTTGTTGTGCTCCTTCCTGTGGTATTGGTATTAGTTTCTGTGGTAGAAGTAGGAGCGTTCCTGTTGGTGGTAGCAGTACTAGAGTCTGTACTAGAAGTAGGGGCGCTCGTGGTGCTGGTGGGTGTTTTAGTTTCTGTGGTTGAATTAGGAACGCTCATTGTGGTGGTAGGAGTTGCCGTGCCTGTGGTAGAAGTAGGTGCTCTCGTGGTGGTACGAGTAGTAGGGTCTCTGTTAGAAGTAGTTTTGCTCGTGGTGGTGGTAGGAGCAGCATGTTCTGTGTTAGAAGTAGGAGCGCACTTGGTGGTGGTAGGAGTTGCACAGTCTGTGGAAGAAGTAGGAGCGTTCGTGGTCTTGGTAGTAGTAGTTTCTCTAGTAGAAGTAGGAGAGCTCGTGGTGGTGTTCAGAGTACTAGATACTTCCTTAGAGGTAGGAGCGCTCGTGGTGGTGGTAGGAGTAGGACTGTCTGTGGTAGAAGTAGGAGCGCTCGTGGTGTTGGTGGGAGTAGTGGTGACTGTGGTAGAAGTAGGAGCACTCATCTTGGTTGTAGGTGTATTAGTGTTTGTAGTAGAAGTTGTTGTGCTCGTGCTGGTGGTAAGAGTAGTAGTTTGTGTGGTAGAAGCAGGAGCGCTTGTGGTGGTGTTAGGAGTAGTTGATTCTGTGGTAGAAGTAGGATTTCTCGTGGTTGTGGTAGGTGTAGTAGTGTCTGTGGTAGAAGTAGGATCGCTCGTGGTGGTGGTAGGCATAACAGGTTTTGTGGTAGAAGAAGAAGCACTCGTGGTGTTTGTGGTAGTAGTAGTTTCTAGGGTAGAAGTAGTGGCTCTCGTTCTGGTGGTAGGAGTAGTAGTGCTCTGGTAGAAGTAGTTGTGCTCGTGGGGGTGGGAGAACTAGTAGTTTCTGTGGTGGAAGAAGGAGCACTCTTGGTGGTAGGAGCAGTAGATTCTGGGGTAGAAGTATGATCGCTCGTGATGGAGGTAGGAGTAGCAGGGCCTGTGGTAGAAGTAGGTGCTCTCGTCGTGTTGGAAGGAGTAGCATATTTTGTGGTACAAGTAGTTGCACTCGTGGTGGTGGTAGGAGTAGCAGGTTTTGTGCTAGAAGTAGTATCGCCTGTGGTGGTGCTTGGAGTTGCATGTTCTGTGGTAGAAGTAGGAGTGCTCATGGTGGTGGTAGGGTAGTAGTTTCTTTGGTAGAAGAAGTAGTTCTCATTTTGTTGGTAGGAGTAGTAGTGTCTGTGGTAGATGTAGGAGTGCTCGTGGAGGTGCTTGGAGTAGTAGTGTCTGTGGTAGAAGTAGGAGCACTGGTGGTGGTTGTAAGAGTAGTATTGTCTGTGGTAGTAGAAGCTGTGCTCGTGGTGGAGGGAGAATTAGTAGTTTCCGTGGTAGAAGTAGGAGTGCTCGTGTTGGTGGTAGTAGTAGTATTTTCTGTGGTAGAAGTAGGAGTGCTCAGGGTGTTGGTAGGAATATCAGGGTCTGTGGTAGAAGTAGGTGCTCCCGTGGTTGTGGTAGGATTAGTAGCGTTTGTGATAGCAGTAGTGGTGATCGTAGTGGTTCTAGGAGTAATAATGTCTTTGGTAGAAGTATGAGCGCTCGTGGTGGTTGAAGGTGTAGTAGTGGCTTTGGTAGAAGTATGAGCGCCCATGGTGGTGTTACGAGTAGTAGTTTCTGTGGTAGAAGTCGCAGTGCTCGTGGTGGTGATAGGAATAGCAGGGTCTGTGGTACAAATAGGTTCTCTCGTGATAGTGGTAAGAGTAGTAGTGTCTGTGTTAGAAGCAGTGGTTCTCGTGGGGGTGGTAGGAGTAGTATTCTCTTTCGTATTTGTATGAGCATTTGTGGTGGTGACAGGAGTCGTAGTGTCTGTGGTAGGAGTAGTTGTGCCCATGGTGGTGGTAGAAGTAGCAGGTATGGTGGTAGAAGTAGGAGGGCTAGTGATGGAGGTAGTCGTAGTAGTGTCTGTGTTAGAAGGAAGAGCGCTAGTTCTCCTGGTAGTAATTGCACGGTCTCTGATAGAAGTAGGAGGCTCATGGTTGTGATAGCAGTAGAAGTGTCTGTGGTAGAAGTAGTTGCGCTCGTGGTGGGTGTAGGAGTAGTAGTTTCTGTGGTAGAAGTACTGGCACTCGTGTTGGTGGTAGGAATAGTAGTGTCTGTGGTAGAAGTATTTGCACTCGTGGTGGTGGTAAGAGCAGTAGTGTCTGTGGTAGAAGTACTTACACTCGGGGTGGTGGTAGGCGTAGTACGGTCTGTGGTAGAAGTAGTTGCGCTCATGGTGGTAGTAGGAATAGTAGTTTCTGTAGAAGAAGTAGGAGCTCTCTTCCTGTTGGTAGGAGTAGTAGTTTCTGTTGTAGAAATAGGATCGCTCGTGATGGAGGTAGAGGTAGCAGGGCCTGTGGTAGAAGTAGGTGCTCTCGTTGTGTTGGTAGGAGTAGAAGGTTTTGGGGTACAAGAAGATCCACTCGCGGTGGTGGTAGGAGAAGCAGGTATTGTGGTAGAAGTAGTAACACTTGTGGTGGTGGTATGCGTTGCATGTTCTGTGGTAGAAGTAGGAGCGTTCATGTTGGTGGTAGGGTAGTAGTTTCTTTGATAGAAGTAGGAGCGCTCGTTGTGTTGGTAGGAGGAGTAGTGTCTATGGTAGAGGGAGGAGAGCCCATGGTGATTCTTGGAGTAATAGTGTCTGTGGTTGAAGTAGGAGCGCTCGTGATGGTGTTAGGCATAGTAGTGTTGGTGGTAGATGTAGTTCGCTCGTGGTGGTGGTAGGAGCAGTAGTTTCTGCAGTAGAAGTAGCAGTGTTCATTGTGGTTGTTGGAGTAGTGGTTTCTGTGGTAGAAGTAGGAGTGCTCTTGGTGGTGGTAGGAGTCACAGGGTCTGTGGAACAAGTAGGTGCTCTTGTGGTGGAGGTAGGAGTAGTAGTTTCTGTGGTAGAAGGACTGGTGATCGTGTGGTTGGTAGTAGTAATGACTTTCGTAGACATATGTGCACTCATGGTGGTGGTAGGAATAGTAGTTTCAGTGGTAGTAGTAGTTGCACTCGTGGTGGTGGTAGGAGTAGTAGTGTCTGTGGTAGAAGTAGGAGAGCTCGTGGTGGTGGTAGGAATAGCACTGTCTGTGGTAGAAGTTGTTGTGCTCGTTCCCGTGGTATTAGTAGTAGTTCCTGTGGTAGAAGTAGGAGCGTTCCTGGTTGTGGTAGGAGTACTTGTGTCTGTAGAAGAAGTAGGGGCACTCGTGGTGCTGGTGGGAGTTTTTGTTTCTGTGGTTGAATTAGGAGCGCTCATTGTGGTGGTAGGAGTTGCAGTGCCTGTGGTAGAAGTAGGTGCTCTCAGGGTGGTGTTACGAGTAGCAGGGTCTCTATTAGAAGTAGTTTTGCTCATGGTGGTGGTAGGAGCAGCATGTTCTGTGTGAGAAGTAGGAGCGCACTTGGTGGTGGTAGGAGTTGCACAGTCTGTGGAAGAAATAGCAGCGCTCGTGGTCTTGGTAGTAGTAGTTCCTCTAGTAGAAGTAGGAGAGCTCGTGATGGTGTAAGGAGTAGTAGTGTCTGTGGTAGATGTAGTTCGCTCGTGGTGGTAATAGGAGCAGTATTTTCTGCAGTAGAAGTACGAGTGTTCGTTGTGGTGGTTGGAGTAGTAGTTTCTGTGGTAGAAGTAGGAGTGCTCTTGGTGGTGGTAGGAGTAACAGGGTCTGTGGTAGAAGGAGGTGTTCTTCTGTTGGTGGTAGGTGTAGTAATTTCTGTGGTTGAAGGACTGGTGATCGTGAGGCAGGTAGGAGTAGCAAAGTCTTTCATAGAAATATGCGCACTCGTGGTGGTGGTAGGAGTAGTTGTGTCAGTGGTAGTAGTAGTTGCACTCGTGGTGGTGGTAGGAGTAGTAGTTTGTGTGCTAGAAGTACTTGTGCTCCTGGTGGAGGTAGTAGTATTGTCTGTGGTAGAAGTACGGGAACTCGTGGTGGTGGTAGGAATAGTTCTGTCTGTGGTAGAAGTTGTTGTGCTCGTTCCCGTGGTATTAGTAGTAGTTTCTGTGGTAGAAGTAGGAGCGTTCCTGGTGGTGGTAGGAGTACTAGTGTCTGTACTAGAAGTAGGGGCGCTCATGGTGCTGGTGGGTGTTTTAGTTTCTGTGGTTGAATTAGGAGCGCTCATTGTGGTGATAGGAGTTGCCGTGCCTTTGGTAGAAGTAGGTGCTCTCGTGGTGGTACGAGTAGCAGGGTCTCTGTTAGAAGTAGTTTTGCTCGTGGTGGTGGTAGGAGCAGCATGTTCCTTGTTAGAAGTAGGAGCGCACTTGGTGGTGGTAGGAGTTGCACAGACTGTGGAAGAAGTAGGAGCGTTCGTGGTCTTGGTAGTAGTAGTTTCTCTAGTAGAAGTAGGAGAGCTCGTGGTGGTGTTCAGAGTACTAGATACTTCCTTAGAGGTAAGAGCGCTCGTGCTGGTGGTAGGAGTAGGACTGTCTGTGGTAGAAGTAGGAGCGCTCGTGGTCTTGGTGGGAGTAGTGGTGACTGTGGTAGAAGTAGGAGCACTCATCTTGGTTGTAGGTGTATTAGTGTTTGTAGTAGAAGTTGTGCTCGTGCAGGTGGTAAGAGTAGTAGTTTCTGTGGTAGAAGCAGGAGCGCTTGTGGTGGTGTTAGGAGTAGTTGATTCTGTGGTAGAAGTAGGATTTCTCGTGGTGGTGGTAGGTGTAGTAGTGTCTGTGGTAGAATTAGGATCACTCTTGGTGGTGGTAGGCATAACAGGTTTTGTGATAGAAGAAGAAGCACTCGTGGTGTTTGTGGTAGTAGTAGTTTCTAGGGTAGAAGTAGTGGCTCTCGTTCTGGTGGTAGGAGTACTAGTGTTCTGGTAGAAGTAGTTGTGCTCGTGGGGGTGGGAGAACTAGTAGTTTTTTGGTAGATGTAGGAGCACTCTTGGTGGTAGGAGCAGTAGATTCTGTGGTAGAAGTATGATCGCTTGTGATGGAGGTAGGAGTAGCAGGGCCTGTGGTAGAAGTAGGTGCTCTCGTCGTGTTGGAAGGAGTAGCATATTTTGTGGTACAAGTAGTTGCACTCGTGGTGGTGGTAGGAGTAGCAGGTTTTGTGCTAGAAGTAGTATCGCCTGTGGTGGTGCTTGGAGTTGCATGTTCTGTGGTAGAAGTAGGAGTGCTCATGGTGGTGGTAGGGTAGTAATTTCTTTGGTAGAAGTAGGAGTGCTCATTTTGTTGGTAGGAGTAGTACTGTCTGTGGTAGATGTAGGAGTGCTCGTGGAGGTGCTTGGAGTAGTAGTGTCTGTGGTAGAAGTAGGAGCACTGGTGGTGGTGGTAAGAGTAGTGTTCTCTGTGGTAGTAGAAGCTGTGCTCGTGGTGGAGGGAGAATTAGTAGTTTCCGTGGTAGAAGTAGGAGTGCTCGTGTTGGTGGTAGTAGTAGTATTTTCTGTGGTAGAAGTAGGAGCGCTCAGGGTGTTGGTAGGAATATCAGGGTCTGTGGTAGAAGTAGGTGCTCCCGTGGTTGTGGTAGAATTAGTAGTGTTTGTGATAGCAGTAGTGGTGGTCGTAGTGGTTCTAGGAGTAATAATGTCTTTGGTAGAAGTATGAGCGCTCGTGGTGGTTGAAGGTGTAGTAGTGTCTTTGGTAGAAGTATGAGCGCCCATGGTGGTGTTACGAGTAGTAGTTTCTGTGGTAGAAGTCGCAGTGCTCGTGGTGGTGATAGGAATAGCAGGGTCTGTGGTACAAATAGGTTCTCTCGTGATAGTGGTAAGAGTAGTAGTGTCTGTGTTAGAAGCAGTGGTTCTCGTGGGGGTGGTAGGAGTAGTATTCTCTTTCGTATTTGTATGAGCATTCGTGGTGGTGACAGGAGTCGTAGTGTCTGTGGTAGAAGTACTTGTGCTCATGGTGGTGGTAGAAGTAGCAGGTATGGTGGTAGAAGTAGAAGGGCTAGTGATGGAGGTAGGCGTAGTAGTGTCTGTGTTAGAAGGAAGAGCGCTAGTCCTCCTGGTAGTAATTGCACAGTCTCTGATAGAAGTAGGAGGCTCATGGTTGTGATAGCAGTAGAAGTGTCTGTGGTAGAAGTAGTTGCGCTCGTGGTGGGTGTAGGAGTAGTAGTTTCTGTGGTAGAAGTACTGGCACTCGTGTTGGTGGTAGGAATAGTAGTGTCTGTGGTAGAAGTATTTGCACTCGTGGTGGTGGTAAGAGCAGTAGTGTCTGTGGTAGAAGTACTTACACTCGGGGTGGTGGTAGGCGTAGTACGGTCTGTGGTAGAAGTAGTTGCGCTCATGGTGGTAGTAGGAATAGTAGTTTCTGTAGAAGAAGTAGGAGCTCTCTTCCTGTTGGTAGGAGTAGTAGTTTCTGTTGTAGAAATAGGATCGCTCGTGATGGAGGTAGAGGTAGCAGGGCCTGTGGTAGAAGTAGGTGCTCTCGTTGTGTTGGTAGGAGTAGAAGGTTTTGGGGTACAAGAAGATCCACTCGCGGTGGTGGTAGGAGAAGCAGGTATTGTGGTAGAAGTAGTAACACTTGTGGTGGTGGTATGCGTTGCATGTTCTGTGGTAGAAGTAGGAGCGTTCATGTTGGTGGTAGGGTAGTAGTTTCTTTGATAGAAGTAGGAGCGCTCGTTGTGTTGGTAGGAGGAGTAGTGTCTATGGTAGAGGGAGGAGAGCCCATGGTGATTCTTGGAGTAATAGTGTCTGTGGTTGAAGTAGGAGCGCTCGTGATGGTGTTAGGCATAGTAGTGTTGGTGGTAGATGTAGTTCGCTCGTGGTGGTGGTAGGAGCAGTAGTTTCTGCAGTAGAAGTAGCAGTGTTCATTGTGGTTGTTGGAGTAGTGGTTTCTGTG
Organism: Balaenoptera ricei; assembly: GCF_028023285.1. Classification (NCBI taxonomy): domain Eukaryota; kingdom Metazoa; phylum Chordata; class Mammalia; order Artiodactyla; family Balaenopteridae; genus Balaenoptera; species Balaenoptera ricei. The sequence continues at coordinate 9,006 of NW_026778009.1, forward strand.
GTAGAAGTAGGAGTGCTCTTGGTGGTGGTAGGAGTCACAGGGTCTGTGGAACAAGTAGGTGCTCTTGTGGTGGAGGTAGGAGTAGTAGTTTCTGTGGTAGAAGGACTGGTGATCGTGTGGTTGGTAGTAGTAATGACTTTCGTAGACATATGTGCACTCATGGTGGTGGTAGGAATAGTAGTTTCAGTGGTAGTAGTAGTTGCACTCGTGGTGGTGGTAGGAGTAGTAGTGTCTGTGGTAGAAGTAGGAGAGCTCGTGGTGGTGGTAGGAATAGCACTGTCTGTGGTAGAAGTTGTTGTGCTCGTTCCCGTGGTATTAGTAGTAGTTCCTGTGGTAGAAGTAGGAGCGTTCCTGGTTGTGGTAGGAGTACTTGTGTCTGTAGAAGAAGTAGGGGCACTCGTGGTGCTGGTGGGAGTTTTTGTTTCTGTGGTTGAATTAGGAGCGCTCATTGTGGTGGTAGGAGTTGCAGTGCCTGTGGTAGAAGTAGGTGCTCTCAGGGTGGTGTTACGAGTAGCAGGGTCTCTATTAGAAGTAGTTTTGCTCATGGTGGTGGTAGGAGCAGCATGTTCTGTGTGAGAAGTAGGAGCGCACTTGGTGGTGGTAGGAGTTGCACAGTCTGTGGAAGAAATAGCAGCGCTCGTGGTCTTGGTAGTAGTAGTTCCTCTAGTAGAAGTAGGAGAGCTCGTGATGGTGTAAGGAGTAGTAGTGTCTGTGGTAGATGTAGTTCGCTCGTGGTGGTAATAGGAGCAGTATTTTCTGCAGTAGAAGTACGAGTGTTCGTTGTGGTGGTTGGAGTAGTAGTTTCTGTGGTAGAAGTAGGAGTGCTCTTGGTGGTGGTAGGAGTAACAGGGTCTGTGGTAGAAGGAGGTGTTCTTCTGTTGGTGGTAGGTGTAGTAATTTCTGTGGTTGAAGGACTGGTGATCGTGAGGCAGGTAGGAGTAGCAAAGTCTTTCATAGAAATATGCGCACTCGTGGTGGTGGTAGGAGTAGTTGTGTCAGTGGTAGTAGTAGTTGCACTCGTGGTGGTGGTAGGAGTAGTAGTTTGTGTGCTAGAAGTACTTGTGCTCCTGGTGGAGGTAGTAGTATTGTCTGTGGTAGAAGTACGGGAACTCGTGGTGGTGGTAGGAATAGTTCTGTCTGTGGTAGAAGTTGTTGTGCTCGTTCCCGTGGTATTAGTAGTAGTTTCTGTGGTAGAAGTAGGAGCGTTCCTGGTGGTGGTAGGAGTACTAGTGTCTGTACTAGAAGTAGGGGCGCTCATGGTGCTGGTGGGTGTTTTAGTTTCTGTGGTTGAATTAGGAGCGCTCATTGTGGTGATAGGAGTTGCCGTGCCTTTGGTAGAAGTAGGTGCTCTCGTGGTGGTACGAGTAGCAGGGTCTCTGTTAGAAGTAGTTTTGCTCGTGGTGGTGGTAGGAGCAGCATGTTCCTTGTTAGAAGTAGGAGCGCACTTGGTGGTGGTAGGAGTTGCACAGACTGTGGAAGAAGTAGGAGCGTTCGTGGTCTTGGTAGTAGTAGTTTCTCTAGTAGAAGTAGGAGAGCTCGTGGTGGTGTTCAGAGTACTAGATACTTCCTTAGAGGTAAGAGCGCTCGTGCTGGTGGTAGGAGTAGGACTGTCTGTGGTAGAAGTAGGAGCGCTCGTGGTCTTGGTGGGAGTAGTGGTGACTGTGGTAGAAGTAGGAGCACTCATCTTGGTTGTAGGTGTATTAGTGTTTGTAGTAGAAGTTGTGCTCGTGCAGGTGGTAAGAGTAGTAGTTTCTGTGGTAGAAGCAGGAGCGCTTGTGGTGGTGTTAGGAGTAGTTGATTCTGTGGTAGAAGTAGGATTTCTCGTGGTGGTGGTAGGTGTAGTAGTGTCTGTGGTAGAATTAGGATCACTCTTGGTGGTGGTAGGCATAACAGGTTTTGTGATAGAAGAAGAAGCACTCGTGGTGTTTGTGGTAGTAGTAGTTTCTAGGGTAGAAGTAGTGGCTCTCGTTCTGGTGGTAGGAGTACTAGTGTTCTGGTAGAAGTAGTTGTGCTCGTGGGGGTGGGAGAACTAGTAGTTTTTTGGTAGATGTAGGAGCACTCTTGGTGGTAGGAGCAGTAGATTCTGTGGTAGAAGTATGATCGCTTGTGATGGAGGTAGGAGTAGCAGGGCCTGTGGTAGAAGTAGGTGCTCTCGTCGTGTTGGAAGGAGTAGCATATTTTGTGGTACAAGTAGTTGCACTCGTGGTGGTGGTAGGAGTAGCAGGTTTTGTGCTAGAAGTAGTATCGCCTGTGGTGGTGCTTGGAGTTGCATGTTCTGTGGTAGAAGTAGGAGTGCTCATGGTGGTGGTAGGGTAGTAATTTCTTTGGTAGAAGTAGGAGTGCTCATTTTGTTGGTAGGAGTAGTACTGTCTGTGGTAGATGTAGGAGTGCTCGTGGAGGTGCTTGGAGTAGTAGTGTCTGTGGTAGAAGTAGGAGCACTGGTGGTGGTGGTAAGAGTAGTGTTCTCTGTGGTAGTAGAAGCTGTGCTCGTGGTGGAGGGAGAATTAGTAGTTTCCGTGGTAGAAGTAGGAGTGCTCGTGTTGGTGGTAGTAGTAGTATTTTCTGTGGTAGAAGTAGGAGCGCTCAGGGTGTTGGTAGGAATATCAGGGTCTGTGGTAGAAGTAGGTGCTCCCGTGGTTGTGGTAGAATTAGTAGTGTTTGTGATAGCAGTAGTGGTGGTCGTAGTGGTTCTAGGAGTAATAATGTCTTTGGTAGAAGTATGAGCGCTCGTGGTGGTTGAAGGTGTAGTAGTGTCTTTGGTAGAAGTATGAGCGCCCATGGTGGTGTTACGAGTAGTAGTTTCTGTGGTAGAAGTCGCAGTGCTCGTGGTGGTGATAGGAATAGCAGGGTCTGTGGTACAAATAGGTTCTCTCGTGATAGTGGTAAGAGTAGTAGTGTCTGTGTTAGAAGCAGTGGTTCTCGTGGGGGTGGTAGGAGTAGTATTCTCTTTCGTATTTGTATGAGCATTCGTGGTGGTGACAGGAGTCGTAGTGTCTGTGGTAGAAGTACTTGTGCTCATGGTGGTGGTAGAAGTAGCAGGTATGGTGGTAGAAGTAGAAGGGCTAGTGATGGAGGTAGGCGTAGTAGTGTCTGTGTTAGAAGGAAGAGCGCTAGTCCTCCTGGTAGTAATTGCACGGTCTCTGATAGAAGTAGGAGGCTCATGGTTGTGATAGCAGTAGAAATGTCTGTGGTAGAAGTAGTTGCGCTCGTGGTGGGTGTAGGAGTAGTAGTTTCTGTGGTAGAAGTACTGGCACCAGTGTTGGTGGTAGGAACACTAGTGTCTGTGGTAGAAGTATTTGCACTCGTGGTGGTGGTAAGAGCAGTAGTGTTTGTGGTAGAAGTACTTACACTCGGGGTGGTGGTAGGAGTAGTACGGTCTGTGGTAGAAGTAGTTGCGCTCGTGGTGGTAGTAGGAATAGTAGTTTCTGTAGAAGAAGTAGGAGCTCTCTTCCTGTTGGTAGGAGTAGTAGTTTCTGTTGTAGAAATAGGATCTCTCGTGATGGAGGTAGAGGTAGCAGGGCCTGTGATAGAAGTAAGTGCTCTCGTTGTGTTGGTAGGAGTAGAAGGTTTTGGGGTACAAGAAGATCCACTCGCGGTGGTGGTAGGAGAAGCAGGTATTGTGGTAGAAGTAGTAACACTTGTGGTGGTGGTCTGAGTTGCATGTTCTGTGGTAGAAGTAGGAGCGTTCATGTTGGTGGTAGGGTAGTTTTTCTTTGATAGAAGTAGGAGCGCTCGTTGTGTTGGTAGGAGGAGTAGTGTCTATGGTAGAGGGAGGAGAGCTCATGGTGTTTCTTGGAGTAATAGTGTTTGTGGTAGAAGTAGGAGCGCTCGTGATGGTGTTAGGCATAATAGTGTCGGTGGTAGATGTAGTTCGCTCGTGGTGGTGGTAGGAGCAGTAGTTTCTGCAGTAGAAGTAGTAGTGTTCGTTGTGGTGGTTGGAGTACTGGTTTCTGTGTTAGAAGTAGGAGTGCTCTTGGTGGTGGTAGGAGTCACAGGGTCTGTGGAACTAGTAGGTGCTCTTGTGGTGGAGGTAGGAGTAGTAGTTTCTGTGGTAGAAGGACTGGTGATCGTGTGGTTGGTAGGAGTAGTAATGACTTTCGTAGACATATGTGCAGTCATGGTGGTGGTAGGAATAGTAGTTTCAGTGGTAGTAGTAGTTGCACTCGTGATGGTGGTAGGAGTAGTAGTGTCTGTGGCAGAAGTAGGAGAGCTCGTGGTGGTGGTAGCAATAGTACTGTCTGTGGTAGAAGTTGTTGTACTCGTTCCCGTGGTATTAGTAGTAGTTCCTGTGGTAGAAGTAGGAGCGTTCCTGGTTGTGTTAGGAGTACTAGTGTCTGTAGTAGAAGTAGGGGCGCTCGTGGTGGTGGTGGGAGTTTTTGTTTCTGTGGTTGAATTAGGAGCGCTCATTGTGGTAGTAGGAGTTGCCGTGCCTGTGGTAGAAGTAGGTGCTCTCAGGGTGGTGTTACGAGTAGCAGGTCTCTGTTAGAAGTAGTTTTGCTCGTGGTGGTGGTAGGAGCAGCATGTTCTGTGTGAGAAGTAGGAGCGCACTTGGTGGTGGTAGGAGTTGCACAGTCTGTGGAAGAAATAGGAGCGCTCGTGGTCTTGGTAGTAGTAGTTCCTCTAGTAGAAGTAGGAGAGCTCGTGGTGGTGTTCAGAGTACTAGATACTTTGTTAGAGGTACGAGCGCTCGTGGTGGTGGTAGGGTAATAGTTTCTTTGATAGAAGTAGGAGCGCTTGTTGTGTTGTTAGGAGGAGTAGTGTCTGTGGTAGAGGGAGGAGATCGCTCATGGTGCTTCTTGGAGTAATAGTGTCTGTGGTAGAAGTAGGAGCGCTCGTGATGGTGTTAGGAGTAGTAGTGTCTGTGGTAGATGTAGTTCGCTCGTGGTGGTGATAGGAGCAGTATTTTTTGCAGTAGAAGTAGGAGTGTTCGTTGTGGTGGTTGGAGTAGTAGTTTCTGTGGTAGAAGTAGGAGTGCTCTTGGTGGTGGTAGGAGTAACAGGGTGTGTGGTACAAGGAGGTGTTCTTCTGTTGGTGGTAGGTGTAGTAGTTTCTGTGGTTGAAGGACTGGTGATCGTGGGGCAGGTAGGAGTAGTAAAGTCTTTCGTAGAAATATGCGCACTCGTGGTGGTGGTAGGTGTAGTAGTGTCAGTGGTAGTAGTAGTTGCACTCGTGGTGGTGGTAGGAGTAGTAGTTTATGTGCTAGAAGTACTTGTGCTCGTGGTGGAGGTAGTAGTATTGTCTGTGGTAGAAGTACGGGAACTCGTGGTGGTGGTAGGAATAGTTCTGTCTGTGGTAGAAGTTGTTGTGCTCCTTCCTGTGGTATTGGTATTAGTTTCTGTGGTAGAAGTAGGAGCGTTCCTGTTGGTGGTAGGAGTACTAGTGTCTGTAGTAGAAGTAGGGGCACTCGTGGTGCTGGTGGGAGTTTTAGTTTCTGTGGTTGAATTAGGAGCGCTCATTGTGGTGGTAGGAGTTGCAGTGCCTGTGGTAGAAGTAGGTGCTCTCAGGGTGGTGTTACGAGTAGCAGGGTCTCTGTTAGAAGTAGTTTTGCTCGTAGTGGTGGTAGGAGCAGCATGTTCTGTGTTAGAAGTAGGAGCGCACTTGGTGGTGGTAGGAGTTGCACAGTCTGTGGAAGAATTAGGAGCGTTCTTGGTCTTGGTAGTAGTAGTTTCTCTAGTAGAAGTAGGAGAGCTCGTGGTGGTGTTCAGAGTACTAGATACTTCCTTAGAGGTAGGAGCGCTCGTGGTGGTGGTAGGAGTAGGACTGTCTGTGGTAGAAGTAGGAGCGCTCGTGGTGTTGGTGGGAGTAGTGGTGACTGTGGTAGAAGTAGGAGCACTCATCTTGGTTGTAGGTGTATTAATGTCTGTAGTAGAAGTTGTTGCGCTCATGCTGGTGGTAGGAGTAGTACTTTCTGTGGTAGAAGCAGGAGCGCTCGTGGTGGTGTTAGGAGTAGTTGATTCTGTGGTAGAAGTAGGATTGCTCGTGGTGGTGGTAGGTGTAGTAGTGTCTGTGGTAGAAGTAGGATCTCTCGTGGTGGTGGTAGGCATAACAGGTTTTGTGGTAGAACAAGAAGCACTCGTGGTGTTTGTGGTAGTAGTAGTTTCTAGGGTAGAAGTAGTGGCTCTCGTTCTGGTGGTAGGAGTAGTAGTGCTCTGGTAGAAGTAGTTGTGCTCGTGGGGGTGGGAGAACTAGTAGTTTCTTTGGTAGAAGTAGGAGCACTCTTGGTGGTAGGAGCAGTAGATTCTGGGGTAGAAGTATGATCGCTCGTGATGGAGGTAGGAGTAGCAGGGCCTGTGGTAGAATTAGGTGCTCTCATCGTGTTGGAAGGAGTAGCATATTTTGTGGTACAAGTAGTTGCACTCGTGGTGGTGGTAGGAGTAGCAGGTTTTGTGCTAGAAGTAGTATCGCCTGTGGGGGTGCTTGGAGTTGCATGTTCTGTGGTAGAAGTAGGAGTGCTCATGGTGCTGGTAGGATAGTAGTTTCTTTGGTAGAAGTAGGAGTGCTCATTTTGTTGGTAGGAGTAGTACTGTCTGTGGTAGATGTAGGAGTGCTCGTGGAGGTGCTTGGAGTAGTAGTGTCTGTGGTAGAAGTAGGAGCACTGGTGGTGGTGGTAAGAGTAGTGTTCTCTGTGGTAGTAGAAGCTGTGCTCGTGGTGGAGGGAGAATTAGTAGTTTCCGTGGTAGAAATAGGAGTGCTCGTGTTGGTGGTAGTAGTAGTAGTTTCTGTGGTAGAAGTAGGAGCGCTCAGGGTGTTGGTAGGAGTATCAGGGTCTGTGGTAGAAGTAGGTGCTCCCGTGGTTGTGGTAGGATTAGTAGCGTTTGTGATAGCAGTAGTGGTGGTCGTAGTGGTTCTAGGAGTAATAATGTCTTTGGTAGAAGTATGAGCGCTCGTGGTGGTTGAAGGTGTAGTAGTGTCTTTGGTAGAATTATGAGCGCCCATGGTGGTGTTACGAGTAGTAGTTTCTGTGGTAGAAGTCGCAGTGCTCGTGGTGGTGATAGGAATAGCAGGGTCTGTGGTACACATAGGTTCTCTCGTGATAGTGGTAAGAGTAGTAGTGTCTGTGTTAGAAGCAGTGGTTCTCGTGGGGGTGGTAGGAGTAGTATTCTGTTTCGTATTTGTATGAGCATTCGTGGTGGTGACAGAAGTCGTAGTGTCTGTGGTAGAAGTAGTTGTGCTCATGGTGGTGGTAGAAGTAGCAGGTATGGTGGTAGAAGTAGGAGGGCTAGTGATGGAGGTAGGCGTAGTAGTGTCTGTGTTAGAAGGAAGAGCGCTAGTCCTCCTGGTAGTAATTGCACGGTCTCTGATAGAAGTAGGAGGCTCATGGTTGTGATAGCAGTAGAAATGTCTGTGGTAGAAGTAGTTGCGCTCGTGGTGGGTGTAGGAGTAGTAGTTTCTGTGGTAGAAGTACTGGCACCAGTGTTGGTGGTAGGAACACTAGTGTCTGTGGTAGAAGTATTTGCACTCGTGGTGGTGGTAAGAGCAGTAGTGTCTGTGGTAGAAGTACTTACACTCGGGGTGGTGGTAGGAGTAGTACGGTCTGTGGTAGAAGTAGTTGCGCTCGTGGTGGTAGTAGGAATAGTAGTTTCTGTAGAAGAAGTAGGAGCTCTCTTCCTGTTGGTAGGAGTAGTAGTTTCTGTTGTAGAAATAGGATCGCTCGTGATGGAGGTAGAGGTAGCAGGGCCTGTGGTAGAAGTAGGTGCTCTCGTTGTGTTGGTAGGAGTAGAAGGTTTTGGGGTACAAGAAGATCCACTCGCGGTGGTGGTAGGAGAAGCAGGTATTGTGGTAGAAGTAGTAACACTTGTGGTGGTGGTCTGAGTTGCATGTTCTGTGGTAGAAGTAGGAGCGTTCATGTTGGTGGTAGGTTAGTAGTTTCTTTGATAGAAGTAGGAGCGCTCGTTGTGTTGGTAGGAGGAGTAGTGTCTATGGTAGAGGGAGGAGAGCTCATGGTGTTTCTTGGAGTAATAGTGTCTGTGGTAGAAGTAGGAGCGCTCGTGATGGTGTTAGGCATAGTAGTGTCGGTGGTAGATGTAGTTCGTTCGTGGTGGTGGTAGGAGCAGTAGTTTCTGCAGTAGAAGTAGCAGTGTTCGTTGTGGTGGTTGGAGTAGTGGTTTCTGTGGTAGAAGTAGGAGTGCTCTTGGTGGTGGTAGGAGTCACAGGGTCTGTGGAACTAGTAGGTGCTCTTGTGGTGGAGGTAGGAGTAGTAGTTTCTGTGGTAGAAGGACTGGTGATCGTGTGGTTGGTAGGAGTAGTAATGACTTTCGTAGACATATGTGCAGTCATGGTGGTGGTAGGAATAGTAGTTTCAGTGGTAGTAGTAGTTGCACTCGTGATGGTGGTAAGAGTAGTAGTGTCTGTGGCAGAAGTAGGAGAGCTCGTGGTGGTGGTAGCAATAGTACTGTCTGTGGTAGAAGTTGTTGTACTCGTTCCCGTGGTATTAGTAGTAGTTCCTGTGGTAGAAGTAGGAGCGTTCCTGGTTGTGTTAGGAGTACTAGTGTCTGTAGTAGAAGTAGGGGCGCTCGTGGTGGTGGTGGGAGTTTTTGTTTCTGTGGTTGAATTAGGAGCGCTCATTGTGGTGGTAGGAGTTGCCGTGCCTGTGGTAGAAGTAGGTGCTCTCAGGGTGGTGTTACGAGTAGCAGGTCTCTGTTAGAAGTAGTTTTGCTCGTGGTGGTGGTAGGAGCAGCATGTTCTGTGTGAGAAGTAGGAGCGCACTTGGTGGTGGTAGGAGTTGCACAGTCTGTGGAAGAAATAGGAGCGCTCGTGGTCTTGGTAGTAGTAGTTCCTCTAGTAGAAGTAGGAGAGCTCGTGGTGGTGTTCAGAGTACTAGATACTTTGTTAGAGGTACGAGCGCTCGTGGTGGTGGTAGGGTAATAGTTTCTTTGATAGAAGTAGGAGCGCTTGTTGTGTTGTTAGGAGGAGTAGTGTCTGTGGTAGAGGGAGGAGATCACTCATGGTGCTTCTTGGAGTAATAGTGTCTGTGGTAGAAGTAGGAGCGCTCGTGATGGTGTTAGGAGTAGTAGTGTCTGTGGTAGATGTAGTTCGCTCGTGGTGGTGATAGGAGCAGTATTTTCTGCAGTAGAAGTAGGAGTGTTCGTTGTGGTGGTTGGAGTAGTAGTTTCTGTGGTAGAAGTAGGAGTGCTCTTGGTGGTGGTAGGAGTAACAGGGTGTGTGGTACAAGGAGGTGTTCTTCTGTTGGTGGTAGGTGTAGTAGTTTCTGTGGTTGAAGGACTGGTGATCGTGGGGCAGGTAGGAGTAGTAAAGTCTTTCGTAGAAATATGCGCACTCGTGGTGGTGGTAGGAGTAGTAGTGTCAGTGGTAGTAGTAGTTGCACTCGTGTTGGTGGTAGGAGTAGTAGTTTATGTGCTAGAAGTACTTGTGCTCGTGGTGGAGGTAGTAGTATTGTCTGTGGTAGAAGTACGGGAACTCGTGGTGGTGGTAGGAATAGTTCTGTCTGTGGTAGAAGTTGTTGTGCTCCTTCCTGTGGTATTGGTATTAGTTTCTGTGGTAGAAGTAGGAGCGTTCCTGTTGGTGGTAGGAGTACTAGTGTCTGTAGTAGAAGTAGGGGCACTCGTGGTGCTGGTGGGAGTTTTAGTTTCTGTGGTTGAATTAGGAGCGCTCATTGTGGTGGTAGGAGTTGCAGTGCCTGTGGTAGAAGTAGGTGCTCTCAGGGTGGTGTTACGAGTAGCAGGGTCTCTGTTAGAAGTAGTTTTGCTCGTGGTGGTGGTAGGAGCAGCATGTTCTGTGTTAGAAGTAGGAGCGCACTTGGTGGTGGTAGGAGTTGCACAGTCTGTGGAAGAAGTAGGAGCGTTCGTGGTCTTGGTAGTAGTAGTTTCTCTAGTAGAAGTAGGAGAGCTCGTGGTGGTGTTCAGAGTACTAGATACTTCCTTAGAGGTAGGAGCGCTCGTGGTGGTGGTAGGAGTAGGACTGTCTGTGGTAGAAGTAGGAGCGCTCGTGGTGTTGGTGGCAGTAGTGGTGACTGTGGTAGAAGTAGGAGCACTCATCTTGGTTGTAGGTGTATTAGTGTCTGTAGTAGAAGTTGTTGCGCTCGTGCTGGTGGTAGGAGTAGTACTTTCTGTGGTAGAAGCAGGAGCGCTCGTGGTGGTGTTAGGAGTAGTTGATTCTGTGGTAGAAGTAGGATTGCTCGTGGTGGTGGTAGGTGTAGTAGTGTCTGTGGTAGAAGTAGGATCGCTCGTGGTGGTGGTAGGCATAACAGGTTTTGTGGTAGAAGAAGAAGCACTCGTGGTGTTTGTGGTAGTAGTAGTTTCTAGGGTAGAAGTAGTGGCTCTCGTTCTGGTGGTAGGAGTAGTAGTGCTCTGATAGAAGTAGTTGTGCTCGTGGGGGTGGGAGAACTAGCAGTTTCTGTGGTGGAAGTAGGAGCACTCTTGGTGGTAGGAGCAGTAGATTCTGGGGTAGAAGTATGATCGCTCGTGATGGAGGTAGGAGTAGCAGGGCCTGTGGTAGAAGTAGGTGCTCTCGTCGTGTTGGAAGGAGTAGCATATTTTGTGGTACAAGTAGTTGCACTCGTGGTGGTGGTAGGAGTAGCAGGTTTTGTGCTAGAAGTAGTATCGCCTGTGGTGGTGCTTGGAGTTGGATGTTCTGTGGTAGAAGTAGGAGTGCTCATGGTGGTGGTAGGGTAGTAGTTTCTTTGGTAGAAGAAGGAGTTCTCATTTTGTTGGTAGGAGTAGTAGTGTCTGTGGTAGATGTAGGAGTGCTCGTGGAGGTGCTTGGTGTAGTAGTGTCTGTGGTAGAAGTAGGAGCACTGGTGGTGGTTGTAAGAGTAGTATTGTCTGTGGTAGTAGAAGCTGTGCTCGTGGTGGAGGGAGAATTAGTAGTTTCCGTGGTAGAAGTAGGAGTGCTCGTGTTGGTGGTAGTAGTAGTAGTTTCTTTGGTAGAAGTAGGAGAGCTCAGGGTGTTGGTAGGAATATCAGGGTCTGTGGTAGAAGTAGGTGCTCCCGTGGTTGTGATAGGATTAGTAGCGTTTGAGATAGCAGTAGTGGTGATCGTAGTGGTTCTAGGAGTAATAATGTCTTTGGTAGAAGTATGAGCGCTCGTGGTGGTTGAAGGTGTAGTAGTGTCTTTGGTAGAAGTATGAGCGCCCATGGTGGTGTTACGAGTAGTAGTTTCTGTGGTAGAAGTCGCAGTGCTCGTGGTGGTGATAGGAATAGCAGGGTCTGTGGTACAAATAGGTTCTCTCGTGATAGTGGTAAGAGTAGTAGTGTCTGTGTTAGAAGCAGTGGTTCTCGTGGGGGTGGTAGGAGTAGTATTCTCTTTCGTATTTGTATGAGCATTTGTGGTGGTGACAGGAGTCGTAGTGTCTGTGGTAGAAGTAGTTGTGCTCATGGTGGTGGTAGAAGTAGCAGGTATGGTGGTAGAAGTAGAAGGGCTAGTGATGGAGGTAGGCGTAGTAGTGTCTGTGTTAGAAGGAAGAGCGCTAGTCCTCCTGGTAGTAATTGCACGGTCTCTGATAGAAGTAGGAGGCTCATGGTTGTGATAGCAGTAGAAATGTCTGTGGTAGAAGTAGTTGCGCTCGTGGTGGGTGTAGGAGTAGTAGTTTCTGTGGTAGAAGTACTGGCACCAGTGTTGGTGGTAGGAACACTAGTGTCTCTGGTAGAAGTATTTGCACTCGTGGTGGTGGTAAGAGCAGTAGTGTCTGTGGTAGAAGTACTTACACTCGGGGTGGTGGTAGGAGTAGTACGGTCTGTGGTAGAAGTAGTTGCGCTCGTGGTGGTAGTAGGAATAGTAGTTTCTGTAGAAGAAGTAGGAGCTCTCTTCCTGTTGGTAGGAGTAGTAGTTTCTGTTGTAGAAATAGAATCGCTCGTGATGGAGGTAGAGGTAGCAGGGCCGGTGGTAGAAGTAGGTGCTCTCGTTGTGTTGGTAGGAGTAGAAGGTTTTGGGGTACAAGAAGATCCACTCGCGGTGGTGGTGGGAGAAGCAGGTATTGTGGTAGAAGTAGTAACACTTGTGGTGGTGGTATGCGTTGCATGTTCTGTGGTAGAAGTAGGAGCGTTCATGGTGGTGGTAGGGTAGTAGTTTCTTTGATAGAAGTAGGAGCGCTCGTTGTGTTGGTAGGAGGAGTAGTGTCTATGGTAGAGGGAGGAGAGCTCATGGTGTTTCTTGGAGTAATAGTGTCTGTGGTAGAAGTAGGAGCGCTCGTGATGGTGTTAGGCATAGTAGTGTTGGTGGTAGATGTAGTTCGCTCGTGGTGGTGGTAGGAGCAGTAGTTTCTGCAGTAGAAGTAGCAGTGTTCATTGTGGTTGTTGGAGTAGTGGTTTCTGTGGTAGAAGTAGGAGTGCTCTTGGTGGTGGTAGGAGTCACAGGGTCTGTGGAACAAGTAGGTGCTCTTGTGGTGGAGGTAGGAGTAGTAGTTTCTGTGGTAGAAGGACTGGTGATCGTGTGGTTGGTAGTAGTAATGACTTTCGTAGACATATGTGCACTCATGGTGGTGGTAGGAATAGTAGTTTCAGTGGTAGTAGTAGTTGCACTCGTGGTGGTGGTAGGAGTAGTAGTGTCTGTGGTAGAAGTAGGAGAGCTCGTGGTGGTGGTAGGAATAGCACTGTCTGTGGTAGAAGTTGTTGTGCTCGTTCCCGTGGTATTAGTAGTACTTCCTGTGGTAGAAGTAGGAGCGTTCCTGGTTGTGGTAGGAGTACTAGTGTCTGTAGTAGAAGTAGGGGCACTCGTGGTGCTGGTGGGAGTTTTTGTTTCTGTGATTGAATTAGGAGCACTCATTGTGGTGGTAGGAGTTGCAGTGCCTGTGGTAGAAGTAGGTGCTCTCAGGGTGGTGTTACGAGTAGCAGGGTCTCTATTAGAAGTAGTTTTGCTCATGGTGGTGGTAGGAGCAGCATGTTCTGTGTGAGAAGTAGGAGCGCCCTTGGTGGTGGTAGGAGTTGCACAGTCTGTGGAAGAAATAGGAGCGCTCGTGGTCTTGGTAGTAGTAGTTCCTCTAGTAGAAGTAGGAGAGCTCGTGATGGTGTAAGGAGTAGTAGTGTCTGTGGTAGATGTAGTTCGCTCGTGGTGGTGATAGGAGCAGTATTTTCTGCAGTAGAAGTAGGAGTGTTCGTTGTGGTGGTTGGAGTAGTAGTTTCTGTGGTAGAAGTAGGAGTGCTCTTGGTGGTGGTAAGAGTAACAGGGTGTGTGGTACAAGGAGGTGTTCTTCTGTTGGTGGTAGGTGTAGTAATTTCTGTGGTTGAAGGACTGGTGATCGTGAGGCAGGTAGGAGTAGCAAAGTCTTTCATAGAAATATGCGCACTCGTGGTGGTGGTAGGAGTAGTTGTGTCAGTGGTAGTAGTAGTTGCACTCGTGGTGGTGGTAGGAGTAGTAGTTTGTGTGCTAGAAGTACTTGTGCTCCTGGTGGAGGTAGTAGTATTGTCTGTGGTAGAAGTACGGGAACTCGTGGTGGTGGTAGGAATAGTTCTGTCTGTGGTAGAAGTTGTTGTGCTCGTTCCCGTGGTATTAGTAGTAGTTTCTGTGGTAGAAGTAGGAGCGTTCCTGGTGGTGGTAGGAGTACTAGTGTCTGTACTAGAAGTAGGGGCGCTCATGGTGCTGGTGGGTGTTTTAGTTTCTGTGGTTGAATTAGGAGCGCTCATTGTGGTGATAGGAGTTGCCGTGCCTTTGGTAGAAGTAGGTGCTCTCGTGGTGGTATGAGTAGCAGGGTCTCTGTTAGAAGTAGTTTTGCTCGTGGTGGTGGTAGGAGCAGCATGTTCCTTGTTAGAAGTAGGAGCGCACTTGGTGGTGGTAGGAGTTGCACAGACTGTGGAAGAAGTAGGAGCGTTCGTGGTCTTGGTAGTAGTAGTTTCTCTAGTAGAAGTAGGAGAGCTCGTGGTGGTGTTCAGAGTACTAGATACTTCCTTAGAGGTAAGAGCGCTCGTGCTGGTGGTAGGAGTAGGACTGTCTGTGGTAGAAGTAGGAGCGCTCGTGGTCTTGGTGGGAGTAGTGGTGACTGTGGTAGAAGTAGGAGCACTCATCTTGGTTGTAGGTGTATTAGTGTTTGTAGTAGAAGTTGTGCTCGTGCAGGTGGTAAGAGTAGTAGTTTCTGTGGTAGAAGCAGGAGCGCTTGTGGTGGTGTTAGGAGTAGTTGATTCTGTGGTAGAAGTAGGATTTCTCGTGGTGGTGGTAGGTGTAGTAGTGTCTGTGGTAGAATTAGGATCACTCTTGGTGGTGGTAGGCATAACAGGTTTTGTGATAGAAGAAGAAGCACTCGTGGTGTTTGTGGTAGTAGTAGTTTCTAGGGTAGAAGTAGTGGCTCTCGTTCTGGTGGTAGGAGTACTAGTGTTCTGGTAGAAGTAGTTGTGCTCGTGGGGGTGGGAGAACTAGTAGTTTTTTGGTAGATGTAGGAGCACTCTTGGTGGTAGGAGCAGTAGATTCTGTGGTAGAAGTATGATCGCTCGTGATGGAGGTAGGAGTAGCAGGGCCTGTGGTAGAAGTAGGTGCTCTCGTCGTGTTGGAAGGAGTAGCATATTTTGTGGTACAAGTAGTTGCAATCGTGGTGGTGGTAGGAGTAGCAGGTTTTGTGCTAGAAGTAGTATCGCCTGTGGTGGTGCTTGGAGTTGCATGTTCTGTGGTAGAAGTAGGAGTGCTCATGGTGGTGGTAGGGTAGTAATTTCTTTGGTAGAAGTAGGAGTGCTCATTTTGTTGGTAGGAGTAGTACTGTCTGTGGTAGATGTAGGAGTGCTCGTGGAGGTGCTTGGAGTAGTAGTGTCTGTGGTAGAAGTAGGAGCACTGGTGGTGGTGGTAAGAGTAGTGTTCTCTGTGGTAGTAGAAGCTGTGCTCGTGGTGGAGGGAGAATTAGTAGTTTCCGTGGTAGAAGTAGGAGTGCTCGTGTTGGTGGTAGTAGTAGTATTTTCTGTGGTAGAAGTAGGAGCGCTCAGGGTGTTGGTAGGAATATCAGGGTCTGTGGTAGAAGTAGGTGCTCCCGTGGTTGTGGTAGAATTAGTAGTGTTTGTGATAGCAGTAGTGGTGGTCGTAGTGGTTCTAGGAGTAATAATGTCTTTGGTAGAAGTATGAGCGCTCGTGGTGGTTGAAGGTGTAGTAGTGTCTTTGGTAGAAGTATGAGCGCCCATGGTGGTGTTACGAGTAGTAGTTTCTGTGGTAGAAGTCGCAGTGCTCGTGGTGGTGATAGGAATAGCAGGGTCTGTGGTACAAATAGGTTCTCTCGTGATAGTGGTAAGAGTAGTAGTGTCTGTGTTAGAAGCAGTGGTTCTCGTGGGGGTGGTAGGAGTAGTATTCTCTTTCGTATTTGTATGAGCATTCGTGGTGGTGACAGGAGTCGTAGTGTCTGTGGTAGAAGTACTTGTGCTCATGGTGGTGGTAGAAGTAGCAGGTATGGTGGTAGAAGTAGAAGGGCTAGTGATGGAGGTAGGCGTAGTAGTGTCTGTGTTAGAAGGAAGAGCGCTAGTCCTCCTGGTAGTAATTGCACGGTCTCTGATAGAAGTAGGAGGCTCATGGTTGTGATAGCAGTAGAAGTGTCTGTGGTAGAAGTAGTTGCGCTCGTGGTGGGTGTAGGAGTAGTAGTTTCTGTGGTAGAAGTACTGGCACTCGTGTTGGTGGTAGGAATAGTAGTGTCTGTGGTAGAAGTATTTGCACTCGTGGTGGTGGTAAGAGCAGTAGTGTCTGTGGTAGAAGTACTTACACTCGGGGTGGTGGTAGGCGTAGTACGGTCTGTGGTAGAAGTAGTTGCGCTCATGGTGGTAGTAGGAATAGTAGTTTCTGTAGAAGAAGTAGGAGCTCTCTTCCTGTTGGTAGGAGTAGTAGTTTCTGTTGTAGAAATAGGATCGCTCGTGATGGAGGTAGAGGTAGCAGGGCCTGTGGTAGAAGTAGGTGCTCTCGTTGTGTTGGTAGGAGTAGAAGGTTTTGGGGTACAAGAAGATCCACTCGCGGTGGTGGTAGGAGAAGCAGGTATTGTGGTAGAAGTAGTAACACTTGTGGTGGTGGTATGCGTTGCATGTTCTGTGGTAGAAGTAGGAGCGTTCATGTTGGTGGTAGGGTAGTAGTTTCTTTGATAGAAGTAGGAGCGCTCGTTGTGTTGGTAGGAGGAGTAGTGTCTATGGTAGAGGGAGGAGAGCCCATGGTGATTCTTGGAGTAATAGTGTCTGTGGTTGAAGTAGGAGCGCTCGTGATGGTGTTAGGCATAGTAGTGTTGGTGGTAGATGTAGTTCGCTCGTGGTGGTGGTAGGAGCAGTAGTTTCTGCAGTAGAAGTAGCAGTGTTCATTGTGGTTGTTGGAGTAGTGGTTTCTGTGGTAGAAGTAGGAGTGCTCTTGGTGGTGGTAGGAGTCACAGGGTCTGTGGAACAAGTAGGTGCTCTTGTGGTGGAGGTAGGAGTAGTAGTTTCTGTGGTAGAAGGACTGGTGATCGTGTGGTTGGTAGTAGTAATGACTTTCGTAGACATATGTGCACTCATGGTGGTGGTAGGAATAGTAGTTTCAGTGGTAGTAGTAGTTGCACTCGTGGTGGTGGTAGGAGTAGTAGTGTCTGTGGTAGAAGTAGGAGAGCTCGTGGTGGTGGTAGGAATAGCACTGTCTGTGGTAGAAGTTGTTGTGCTCGTTCCCGTGGTATTAGTAGTAGTTCCTGTGGTAGAAGTAGGAGCGTTCCTGGTTGTGGTAGGAGTACTTGTGTCTGTAGAAGAAGTAGGGGCACTCGTGGTGCTGGTGGGAGTTTTTGTTTCTGTGGTTGAATTAGGAGCGCTCATTGTGGTGGTAGGAGTTGCAGTGCCTGTGGTAGAAGTAGGTGCTCTCAGGGTGGTGTTACGAGTAGCAGGGTCTCTATTAGAAGTAGTTTTGCTCATGGTGGTGGTAGGAGCAGCATGTTCTGTGTGAGAAGTAGGAGCGCACTTGGTGGTGGTAGGAGTTGCACAGTCTGTGGAAGAAATAGCAGCGCTCGTGGTCTTGGTAGTAGTAGTTCCTCTAGTAGAAGTAGGAGAGCTCGTGATGGTGTAAGGAGTAGTAGTGTCTGTGGTAGATGTAGTTCGCTCGTGGTGGTAATAGGAGCAGTATTTTCTGCAGTAGAAGTACGAGTGTTCGTTGTGGTGGTTGGAGTAGTAGTTTCTGTGGTAGAAGTAGGAGTGCTCTTGGTGGTGGTAGGAGTAACAGGGTCTGTGGTAGAAGGAGGTGTTCTTCTGTTGGTGGTAGGTGTAGTAATTTCTGTGGTTGAAGGACTGGTGATCGTGAGGCAGGTAGGAGTAGCAAAGTCTTTCATAGAAATATGCGCACTCGTGGTGGTGGTAGGAGTAGTTGTGTCAGTGGTAGTAGTAGTTGCACTCGTGGTGGTGGTAGGAGTAGTAGTTTGTGTGCTAGAAGTACTTGTGCTCCTGGTGGAGGTAGTAGTATTGTCTGTGGTAGAAGTACGGGAACTCGTGGTGGTGGTAGGAATAGTTCTGTCTGTGGTAGAAGTTGTTGTGCTCGTTCCCGTGGTATTAGTAGTAGTTTCTGTGGTAGAAGTAGGAGCGTTCCTGGTGGTGGTAGGAGTACTAGTGTCTGTACTAGAAGTAGGGGCGCTCATGGTGCTGGTGGGTGTTTTAGTTTCTGTGGTTGAATTAGGAGCGCTCATTGTGGTGATAGGAGTTGCCGTGCCTTTGGTAGAAGTAGGTGCTCTCGTGGTGGTACGAGTAGCAGGGTCTCTGTTAGAAGTAGTTTTGCTCGTGGTGGTGGTAGGAGCAGCATGTTCCTTGTTAGAAGTAGGAGCGCACTTGGTGGTGGTAGGAGTTGCACAGACTGTGGAAGAAGTAGGAGCGTTCGTGGTCTTGGTAGTAGTAGTTTCTCTAGTAGAAGTAGGAGAGCTCGTGGTGGTGTTCAGAGTACTAGATACTTCCTTAGAGGTAAGAGCGCTCGTGCTGGTGGTAGGAGTAGGACTGTCTGTGGTAGAAGTAGGAGCGCTCGTGGTCTTGGTGGGAGTAGTGGTGACTGTGGTAGAAGTAGGAGCACTCATCTTGGTTGTAGGTGTATTAGTGTTTGTAGTAGAAGTTGTGCTCGTGCAGGTGGTAAGAGTAGTAGTTTCTGTGGTAGAAGCAGGAGCGCTTGTGGTGGTGTTAGGAGTAGTTGATTCTGTGGTAGAAGTAGGATTTCTCGTGGTGGTGGTAGGTGTAGTAGTGTCTGTGGTAGAATTAGGATCACTCTTGGTGGTGGTAGGCATAACAGGTTTTGTGATAGAAGAAGAAGCACTCGTGGTGTTTGTGGTAGTAGTAGTTTCTAGGGTAGAAGTAGTGGCTCTCGTTCTGGTGGTAGGAGTACTAGTGTTCTGGTAGAAGTAGTTGTGCTCGTGGGGGTGGGAGAACTAGTAGTTTTTTGGTAGATGTAGGAGCACTCTTGGTGGTAGGAGCAGTAGATTCTGTGGTAGAAGTATGATCGCTTGTGATGGAGGTAGGAGTAGCAGGGCCTGTGGTAGAAGTAGGTGCTCTCGTCGTGTTGGAAGGAGTAGCATATTTTGTGGTACAAGTAGTTGCACTCGTGGTGGTGGTAGGAGTAGCAGGTTTTGTGCTAGAAGTAGTATCGCCTGTGGTGGTGCTTGGAGTTGCATGTTCTGTGGTAGAAGTAGGAGTGCTCATGGTGGTGGTAGGGTAGTAATTTCTTTGGTAGAAGTAGGAGTGCTCATTTTGTTGGTAGGAGTAGTACTGTCTGTGGTAGATGTAGGAGTGCTCGTGGAGGTGCTTGGAGTAGTAGTGTCTGTGGTAGAAGTAGGAGCACTGGTGGTGGTGGTAAGAGTAGTGTTCTCTGTGGTAGTAGAAGCTGTGCTCGTGGTGGAGGGAGAATTAGTAGTTTCCGTGGTAGAAGTAGGAGTGCTCGTGTTGGTGGTAGTAGTAGTATTTTCTGTGGTAGAAGTAGGAGCGCTCAGGGTGTTGGTAGGAATATCAGGGTCTGTGGTAGAAGTAGGTGCTCCCGTGGTTGTGGTAGAATTAGTAGTGTTTGTGATAGCAGTAGTGGTGGTCGTAGTGGTTCTAGGAGTAATAATGTCTTTGGTAGAAGTATGAGCGCTCGTGGTGGTTGAAGGTGTAGTAGTGTCTTTGGTAGAAGTATGAGCGCCCATGGTGGTGTTACGAGTAGTAGTTTCTGTGGTAGAAGTCGCAGTGCTCGTGGTGGTGATAGGAATAGCAGGGTCTGTGGTACAAATAGGTTCTCTCGTGATAGTGGTAAGAGTAGTAGTGTCTGTGTTAGAAGCAGTGGTTCTCGTGGGGGTGGTAGGAGTAGTATTCTCTTTCGTATTTGTATGAGCATTCGTGGTGGTGACAGGAGTCGTAGTGTCTGTGGTAGAAGTACTTGTGCTCATGGTGGTGGTAGAAGTAGCAGGTATGGTGGTAGAAGTAGAAGGGCTAGTGATGGAGGTAGGCGTAGTAGTGTCTGTGTTAGAAGGAAGAGCGCTAGTCCTCCTGGTAGTAATTGCACGGTCTCTGATAGAAGTAGGAGGCTCATGGTTGTGATAGCAGTAGAAGTGTCTGTGGTAGAAGTAGTTGCGCTCGTGGTGGGTGTAGGAGTAGTAGTTTCTGTGGTAGAAGTACTGGCACTCGTGTTGGTGGTAGGAATAGTAGTGTCTGTGGTAGAAGTATTTGCACTCGTGGTGGTGGTAAGAGCAGTAGTGTCTGTGGTAGAAGTACTTACACTCGGGGTGGTGGTAGGCGTACTACGGTCTGTGGTAGAAGTAGTTGCGCTCATGGTGGTAGTAGGAATAGTAGTTTCTGTAGAAGAAGTAGGAGCTCTCTTCCTGTTGGTAGGAGTAGTAGTTTCTGTTGTAGAAATAGGATCGCTCGTGATGGAGGTAGAGGTAGCAGGGCCTGTGGTAGAAGTAGGTGCTCTCGTTGTGTTGGTAGGAGTAGAAGGTTTTGGGGTACAAGAAGATCCACTCGCGGTGGTGGTAGGAGAAGCAGGTATTGTGGTAGAAGTAGTAACACTTGTGGTGGTGGTATGCGTTGCATGTTCTGTGGTAGAAGTAGGAGCGTTCATGTTGGTGGTAGGGTAGTAGTTTCTTTGATAGAAGTAGGAGCGCTCGTTGTGTTGGTAGGAGGAGTAGTGTCTATGGTAGAGGGAGGAGAGCCCATGGTGATTCTTGGAGTAATAGTGTCTGTGGTTGAAGTAGGAGCGCTCGTGATGGTGTTAGGCATAGTAGTGTTGGTGGTAGATGTAGTTCGCTCGTGGTGGTGGTAGGAGCAGTAGTTTCTGCAGTAGAAGTAGCAGTGTTCATTGTGGTTGTTGGAGTAGTGGTTTCTGTGGTAGAAGTAGGAGTGCTCTTGGTGGTGGTAGGAGTCACAGGGTCTGTGGAACAAGTAGGTGCTCTTGTGGTGGAGGTAGGAGTAGTAGTTTCTGTGGTAGAAGGACTGGTGATCGTGTGGTTGGTAGTAGTAATGACTTTCGTAGACATATGTGCACTCATGGTGGTGGTAGGAATAGTAGTTTCAGTGGTAGTAGTAGTTGCACTCGTGGTGGTGGTAGGAGTAGTAGTGTCTGTGGTAGAAGTAGGAGAGCTCGTGGTGGTGGTAGGAATAGCACTGTCTGTGGTAGAAGTTGTTGTGCTCGTTCCCGTGGTATTAGTAGTAGTTCTTGTGGTAGAAGTAGGAGCGTTCCTGGTTGTGGTAGGAGTACTTGTGTCTGTAGAAGAAGTAGGGGCACTCGTGGTGCTGGTGGGAGTTTTTGTTTCTGTGGTTGAATTAGGAGCGCTCATTGTGGTGGTAGGAGTTGCAGTGCCTGTGGTAGAAGTAGGTGCTCTCAGGGTGGTGTTACGAGTAGCAGGGTCTCTATTAGAAGTAGTTTTGCTCATGGTGGTGGTAGGAGCAGCATGTTCTGTGTGAGAAGTAGGAGCGCACTTGGTGGTGGTAGGAGTTGCACAGTCTGTGGAAGAAATAGCAGCGCTCGTGGTCTTGGTAGTAGTAGTTCCTCTAGTAGAAGTAGGAGAGCTCGTGATGGTGTAAGGAGTAGTAGTGTCTGTGGTAGATGTAGTTCGCTCGTGGTGGTAATAGGAGCAGTATTTTCTGCAGTAGAAGTACGAGTGTTCGTTGTGGTGGTTGGAGTAGTAGTTTCTGTGGTAGAAGTAGGAGTGCTCTTGGTGGTGGTAGGAGTAACAGGGTCTGTGGTAGAAGGAGGTGTTCTTCTGTTGGTGGTAGGTGTAGTAATTTCTGTGGTTGAAGGACTGGTGATCGTGAGGCAGGTAGGAGTAGCAAAGTCTTTCATAGAAATATGCGCACTCGTGGTGGTGGTAGGAGTAGTTGTGTCAGTGGTAGTAGTAGTTGCACTCGTGGTGGTGGTAGGAGTAGTAGTTTGTGTGCTAGAAGTACTTGTGCTCCTGGTGGAGGTAGTAGTATTGTCTGTGGTAGAAGTACGGGAACTCGTGGTGGTGGTAGGAATAGTTCTGTCTGTGGTAGAAGTTGTTGTGCTCGTTCCCGTGGTATTAGTAGTAGTTTCTGTGGTAGAAGTAGGAGCGTTCCTGGTGGTGGTAGGAGTACTAGTGTCTGTACTAGAAGTAGGGGCGCTCATGGTGCTGGTGGGTGTTTTAGTTTCTGTGGTTGAATTAGGAGCGCTCATTGTGGTGATAGGAGTTGCCGTGCCTTTGGTAGAAGTAGGTGCTCTCGTGGTGGTACGAGTAGCAGGGTCTCTGTTAGAAGTAGTTTTGCTCGTGGTGGTGGTAGGAGCAGCATGTTCCTTGTTAGAAGTAGGAGCGCACTTGGTGGTGGTAGGAGTTGCACAGACTGTGGAAGAAGTAGGAGCGTTCGTGGTCTTGGTAGTAGTAGTTTCTCTAGTAGAAGTAGGAGAGCTCGTGGTGGTGTTCAGAGTACTAGATACTTCCTTAGAGGTAAGAGCGCTCGTGCTGGTGGTAGGAGTAGGACTGTCTGTGGTAGAAGTAGGAGCGCTCGTGGTCTTGGTGGGAGTAGTGGTGACTGTGGTAGAAGTAGGAGCACTCATCTTGGTTGTAGGTGTATTAGTGTTTGTAGTAGAAGTTGTGCTCGTGCAGGTGGTAAGAGTAGTAGTTTCTGTGGTAGAAGCAGGAGCGCTTGTGGTGGTGTTAGGAGTAGTTGATTCTGTGGTAGAAGTAGGATTTCTCGTGGTGGTGGTAGGTGTAGTAGTGTCTGTGGTAGAATTAGGATCACTCTTGGTGGTGGTAGGCATAACAGGTTTTGTGATAGAAGAAGAAGCACTCGTGGTGTTTGTGGTAGTAGTAGTTTCTAGGGTAGAAGTAGTGGCTCTCGTTCTGGTGGTAGGAGTACTAGTGTTCTGGTAGAAGTAGTTGTGCTCGTGGGGGTGGGAGAACTAGTAGTTTTTTGGTAGATGTAGGAGCACTCTTGGTGGTAGGAGCAGTAGATTCTGTGGTAGAAGTATGATCGCTTGTGATGGAGGTAGGAGTAGCAGGGCCTGTGGTAGAAGTAGGTGCTCTCGTCGTGTTGGAAGGAGTAGCATATTTTGTGGTACAAGTAGTTGCACTCGTGGTGGTGGTAGGAGTAGCAGGTTTTGTGCTAGAAGTAGTATCGCCTGTGGTGGTGCTTGGAGTTGCATGTTCTGTGGTAGAAGTAGGAGTGCTCATGGTGGTGGTAGGGTAGTAATTTCTTTGGTAGAAGTAGGAGTGCTCATTTTGTTGGTAGGAGTAGTACTGTCTGTGGTAGATGTAGGAGTGCTCGTGGAGGTGCTTGGAGTAGTAGTGTCTGTGGTAGAAGTAGGAGCACTGGTGGTGGTGGTAAGAGTAGTGTTCTCTGTGGTAGTAGAAGCTGTGCTCGTGGTGGAGGGAGAATTAGTAGTTTCCGTGGTAGAAGTAGGAGTGCTCGTGTTGGTGGTAGTAGTAGTATTTTCTGTGGTAGAAGTAGGAGCGCTCAGGGTGTTGGTAGGAATATCAGGGTCTGTGGTAGAAGTAGGTGCTCCCGTGGTTGTGGTAGAATTAGTAGTGTTTGTGATAGCAGTAGTGGTGGTCGTAGTGGTTCTAGGAGTAATAATGTCTTTGGTAGAAGTATGAGCGCTCGTGGTGGTTGAAGGTGTAGTAGTGTCTTTGGTAGAAGTATGAGCGCCCATGGTGGTGTTACGAGTAGTAGTTTCTGTGGTAGAAGTCGCAGTGCTCGTGGTGGTGATAGGAATAGCAGGGTCTGTGGTACAAATAGGTTCTCTCGTGATAGTGGTAAGAGTAGTAGTGTCTGTGTTAGAAGCAGTGGTTCTCGTGGGGGTGGTAGGAGTAGTATTCTCTTTCGTATTTGTATGAGCATTCGTGGTGGTGACAGGAGTCGTAGTGTCTGTGGTAGAAGTACTTGTGCTCATGGTGGTGGTAGAAGTAGCAGGTATGGTGGTAGAAGTAGAAGGGCTAGTGATGGAGGTAGGCGTAGTAGTGTCTGTGTTAGAAGGAAGAGCGCTAGTCCTCCTGGTAGTAATTGCACGGTCTCTGATAGAAGTAGGAGGCTCATGGTTGTGATAGCAGTAGAAATGTCTGTGGTAGAAGTAGTTGCGCTCGTGGTGGGTGTAGGAGTAGTAGTTTCTGTGGTAGAAGTACTGGCACCAGTGTTGGTGGTAGGAACACTAGTGTCTGTGGTAGAAGTATTTGCACTCGTGGTGGTGGTAAGAGCAGTAGTGTTTGTGGTAGAAGTACTTACACTCGGGGTGGTGGTAGGAGTAGTACGGTCTGTGGTAGAAGTAGTTGCGCTCGTGGTGGTAGTAGGAATAGTAGTTTCTGTAGAAGAAGTAGGAGCTCTCTTCCTGTTGGTAGGAGTAGTAGTTTCTGTTGTAGAAATAGGATCTCTCGTGATGGAGGTAGAGGTAGCAGGGCCTGTGATAGAAGTAAGTGCTCTCGTTGTGTTGGTAGGAGTAGAAGGTTTTGGGGTACAAGAAGATCCACTCGCGGTGGTGGTAGGAGAAGCAGGTATTGTGGTAGAAGTAGTAACACTTGTGGTGGTGGTCTGAGTTGCATGTTCTGTGGTAGAAGTAGGAGCGTTCATGTTGGTGGTAGGGTAGTTTTTCTTTGATAGAAGTAGGAGCGCTCGTTGTGTTGGTAGGAGGAGTAGTGTCTATGGTAGAGGGAGGAGAGCTCATGGTGTTTCTTGGAGTAATAGTGTTTGTGGTAGAAGTAGGAGCGCTCGTGATGGTGTTAGGCATAATAGTGTCGGTGGTAGATGTAGTTCGCTCGTGGTGGTGGTAGGAGCAGTAGTTTCTGCAGTAGAAGTAGTAGTGTTCGTTGTGGTGGTTGGAGTACTGGTTTCTGTGTTAGAAGTAGGAGTGCTCTTGGTGGTGGTAGGAGTCACAGGGTCTGTGGAACTAGTAGGTGCTCTTGTGGTGGAGGTAGGAGTAGTAGTTTCTGTGGTAGAAGGACTGGTGATCGTGTGGTTGGTAGGAGTAGTAATGACTTTCGTAGACATATGTGCAGTCATGGTGGTGGTAGGAATAGTAGTTTCAGTGGTAGTAGTAGTTGCACTCGTGATGGTGGTAGGAGTAGTAGTGTCTGTGGCAGAAGTAGGAGAGCTCGTGGTGGTGGTAGCAATAGTACTGTCTGTGGTAGAAGTTGTTGTACTCGTTCCCGTGGTATTAGTAGTAGTTCCTGTGGTAGAAGTAGGAGCGTTCCTGGTTGTGTTAGGAGTACTAGTGTCTGTAGTAGAAGTAGGGGCGCTCGTGGTGGTGGTGGGAGTTTTTGTTTCTGTGGTTGAATTAGGAGCGCTCATTGTGGTAGTAGGAGTTGCCGTGCCTGTGGTAGAAGTAGGTGCTCTCAGGGTGGTGTTACGAGTAGCAGGTCTCTGTTAGAAGTAGTTTTGCTCGTGGTGGTGGTAGGAGCAGCATGTTCTGTGTGAGAAGTAGGAGCGCACTTGGTGGTGGTAGGAGTTGCACAGTCTGTGGAAGAAATAGGAGCGCTCGTGGTCTTGGTAGTAGTAGTTCCTCTAGTAGAAGTAGGAGAGCTCGTGGTGGTGTTCAGAGTACTAGATACTTTGTTAGAGGTACGAGCGCTCGTGGTGGTGGTAGGGTAATAGTTTCTTTGATAGAAGTAGGAGCGCTTGTTGTGTTGTTAGGAGGAGTAGTGTCTGTGGTAGAGGGAGGAGATCGCTCATGGTGCTTCTTGGAGTAATAGTGTCTGTGGTAGAAGTAGGAGCGCTCGTGATGGTGTTAGGAGTAGTAGTGTCTGTGGTAGATGTAGTTCGCTCGTGGTGGTGATAGGAGCAGTATTTTCTGCAGTAGAAGTAGGAGTGTTCGTTGTGGTGGTTGGAGTAGTAGTTTCTGTGGTAGAAGTAGGAGTGCTCTTGGTGGTGGTAGGAGTAACAGGGTGTGTGGTACAAGGAGGTGTTCTTCTGTTGGTGGTAGGTGTAGTAGTTTCTGTGGTTGAAGGACTGGTGATCGTGGGGCAGGTAGGAGTAGTAAAGTCTTTCGTAGAAATATGCGCACTCGTGGTGGTGGTAGGTGTAGTAGTGTCAGTGGTAGTAGTAGTTGCACTCGTGGTGGTGGTAGGAGTAGTAGTTTATGTGCTAGAAGTACTTGTGCTCGTGGTGGAGGTAGTAGTATTGTCTGTGGTAGAAGTACGGGAACTCGTGGTGGTGGTAGGAATAGTTCTGTCTGTGGTAGAAGTTGTTGTGCTCCTTCCTGTGGTATTGGTATTAGTTTCTGTGGTAGAAGTAGGAGCGTTCCTGTTGGTGGTAGGAGTACTAGTGTCTGTAGTAGAAGTAGGGGCACTCGTGGTGCTGGTGGGAGTTTTAGTTTCTGTGGTTGAATTAGGAGCGCTCATTGTGGTGGTAGGAGTTGCAGTGCCTGTGGTAGAAGTAGGTGCTCTCAGGGTGGTGTTACGAGTAGCAGGGTCTCTGTTAGAAGTAGTTTTGCTCGTAGTGGTGGTAGGAGCAGCATGTTCTGTGTTAGAAGTAGGAGCGCACTTGGTGGTGGTAGGAGTTGCACAGTCTGTGGAAGAATTAGGAGCGTTCTTGGTCTTGGTAGTAGTAGTTTCTCTAGTAGAAGTAGGAGAGCTCGTGGTGGTGTTCAGAGTACTAGATACTTCCTTAGAGGTAGGAGCGCTCGTGGTGGTGGTAGGAGTAGGACTGTCTGTGGTAGAAGTAGGAGCGCTCGTGGTGTTGGTGGGAGTAGTGGTGACTGTGGTAGAAGTAGGAGCACTCATCTTGGTTGTAGGTGTATTAATGTCTGTAGTAGAAGTTGTTGCGCTCATGCTGGTGGTAGGAGTAGTACTTTCTGTGGTAGAAGCAGGAGCGCTCGTGGTGGTGTTAGGAGTAGTTGATTCTGTGGTAGAAGTAGGATTGCTCGTGGTGGTGGTAGGTGTAGTAGTGTCTGTGGTAGAAGTAGGATCTCTCGTGGTGGTGGTAGGCATAACAGGTTTTGTGGTAGAACAAGAAGCACTCGTGGTGTTTGTGGTAGTAGTAGTTTCTAGGGTAGAAGTAGTGGCTCTCGTTCTGGTGGTAGGAGTAGTAGTGCTCTGGTAGAAGTAGTTGTGCTCGTGGGGGTGGGAGAACTAGTAGTTTCTTTGGTAGAAGTAGGAGCACTCTTGGTGGTAGGAGCAGTAGATTCTGGGGTAGAAGTATGATCGCTCGTGATGGAGGTAGGAGTAGCAGGGCCTGTGGTAGAATTAGGTGCTCTCATCGTGTTGGAAGGAGTAGCATATTTTGTGGTACAAGTAGTTGCACTCGTGGTGGTGGTAGGAGTAGCAGGTTTTGTGCTAGAAGTAGTATCGCCTGTGGGGGTGCTTGGAGTTGCATGTTCTGTGGTAGAAGTAGGAGTGCTCATGGTGCTGGTAGGATAGTAGTTTCTTTGGTAGAAGTAGGAGTGCTCATTTTGTTGGTAGGAGTAGTACTGTCTGTGGTAGATGTAGGAGTGCTCGTGGAGGTGCTTGGAGTAGTAGTGTCTGTGGTAGAAGTAGGAGCACTGGTGGTGGTGGTAAGAGTAGTGTTCTCTGTGGTAGTAGAAGCTGTGCTCGTGGTGGAGGGAGAATTAGTAGTTTCCGTGGTAGAAATAGGAGTGCTCGTGTTGGTGGTAGTAGTAGTAGTTTCTGTGGTAGAAGTAGGAGCGCTCAGGGTGTTGGTAGGAGTATCAGGGTCTGTGGTAGAAGTAGGTGCTCCCGTGGTTGTGGTAGGATTAGTAGCGTTTGTGATAGCAGTAGTGGTGGTCGTAGTGGTTCTAGGAGTAATAATGTCTTTGGTAGAAGTATGAGCGCTCGTGGTGGTTGAAGGTGTAGTAGTGTCTTTGGTAGAATTATGAGCGCCCATGGTGGTGTTACGAGTAGTAGTTTCTGTGGTAGAAGTCGCAGTGCTCGTGGTGGTGATAGGAATAGCAGGGTCTGTGGTACACATAGGTTCTCTCGTGATAGTGGTAAGAGTAGTAGTGTCTGTGTTAGAAGCAGTGGTTCTCGTGGGGGTGGTAGGAGTAGTATTCTGTTTCGTATTTGTATGAGCATTCGTGGTGGTGACAGAAGTCGTAGTGTCTGTGGTAGAAGTAGTTGTGCTCATGGTGGTGGTAGAAGTAGCAGGTATGGTGGTAGAAGTAGGAGGGCTAGTGATGGAGGTAGGCGTAGTAGTGTCTGTGTTAGAAGGAAGAGCGCTAGTCCTCCTGGTAGTAATTGCACGGTCTCTGATAGAAGTAGGAGGCTCATGGTTGTGATAGCAGTAGAAATGTCTGTGGTAGAAGTAGTTGCGCTCGTGGTGGGTGTAGGAGTAGTAGTTTCTGTGGTAGAAGTACTGGCACCAGTGTTGGTGGTAGGAACACTAGTGTCTGTGGTAGAAGTATTTGCACTCGTGGTGGTGGTAAGAGCAGTAGTGTCTGTGGTAGAAGTACTTACACTCGGGGTGGTGGTAGGAGTAGTACGGTCTGTGGTAGAAGTAGTTGCGCTCGTGGTGGTAGTAGGAATAGTAGTTTCTGTAGAAGAAGTAGGAGCTCTCTTCCTGTTGGTAGGAGTAGTAGTTTCTGTTGTAGAAATAGGATCGCTCGTGATGGAGGTAGAGGTAGCAGGGCCTGTGGTAGAAGTAGGTGCTCTCGTTGTGTTGGTAGGAGTAGAAGGTTTTGGGGTACAAGAAGATCCACTCGCGGTGGTGGTAGGAGAAGCAGGTATTGTGGTAGAAGTAGTAACACTTGTGGTGGTGGTCTGAGTTGCATGTTCTGTGGTAGAAGTAGGAGCGTTCATGTTGGTGGTAGGTTAGTAGTTTCTTTGATAGAAGTAGGAGCGCTCGTTGTGTTGGTAGGAGGAGTAGTGTCTATGGTAGAGGGAGGAGAGCTCATGGTGTTTCTTGGAGTAATAGTGTCTGTGGTAGAAGTAGGAGCGCTCGTGATGGTGTTAGGCATAGTAGTGTCGGTGGTAGATGTAGTTCGTTCGTGGTGGTGGTAGGAGCAGTAGTTTCTGCAGTAGAAGTAGCAGTGTTCGTTGTGGTGGTTGGAGTAGTGGTTTCTGTGGTAGAAGTAGGAGTGCTCTTGGTGGTGGTAGGAGTCACAGGGTCTGTGGAACTAGTAGGTGCTCTTGTGGTGGAGGTAGGAGTAGTAGTTTCTGTGGTAGAAGGACTGGTGATCGTGTGGTTGGTAGGAGTAGTAATGACTTTCGTAGACATATGTGCAGTCATGGTGGTGGTAGGAATAGTAGTTTCAGTGGTAGTAGTAGTTGCACTCGTGATGGTGGTAAGAGTAGTAGTGTCTGTGGCAGAAGTAGGAGAGCTCGTGGTGGTGGTAGCAATAGTACTGTCTGTGGTAGAAGTTGTTGTACTCGTTCCCGTGGTATTAGTAGTAGTTCCTGTGGTAGAAGTAGGAGCGTTCCTGGTTGTGTTAGGAGTACTAGTGTCTGTAGTAGAAGTAGGGGCGCTCGTGGTGGTGGTGGGAGTTTTTGTTTCTGTGGTTGAATTAGGAGCGCTCATTGTGGTGGTAGGAGTTGCCGTGCCTGTGGTAGAAGTAGGTGCTCTCAGGGTGGTGTTACGAGTAGCAGGTCTCTGTTAGAAGTAGTTTTGCTCGTGGTGGTGGTAGGAGCAGCATGTTCTGTGTGAGAAGTAGGAGCGCACTTGGTGGTGGTAGGAGTTGCACAGTCTGTGGAAGAAATAGGAGCGCTCGTGGTCTTGGTAGTAGTAGTTCCTCTAGTAGAAGTAGGAGAGCTCGTGGTGGTGTTCAGAGTACTAGATACTTTGTTAGAGGTACGAGCGCTCGTGGTGGTGGTAGGGTAATAGTTTCTTTGATAGAAGTAGGAGCGCTTGTTGTGTTGTTAGGAGGAGTAGTGTCTGTGGTAGAGGGAGGAGATCACTCATGGTGCTTCTTGGAGTAATAGTGTCTGTGGTAGAAGTAGGAGCGCTCGTGATGGTGTTAGGAGTAGTAGTGTCTGTGGTAGATGTAGTTCGCTCGTGGTGGTGATAGGAGCAGTATTTTCTGCAGTAGAAGTAGGAGTGTTCGTTGTGGTGGTTGGAGTAGTAGTTTCTGTGGTAGAAGTAGGAGTGCTCTTGGTGGTGGTAGGAGTAACAGGGTGTGTGGTACAAGGAGGTGTTCTTCTGTTGGTGGTAGGTGTAGTAGTTTCTGTGGTTGAAGGACTGGTGATCGTGGGGCAGGTAGGAGTAGTAAAGTCTTTCGTAGAAATATGCGCACTCGTGGTGGTGGTAGGAGTAGTAGTGTCAGTGGTAGTAGTAGTTGCACTCGTGTTGGTGGTAGGAGTAGTAGTTTATGTGCTAGAAGTACTTGTGCTCGTGGTGGAGGTAGTAGTATTGTCTGTGGTAGAAGTACGGGAACTCGTGGTGGTGGTAGGAATAGTTCTGTCTGTGGTAGAAGTTGTTGTGCTCCTTCCTGTGGTATTGGTATTAGTTTCTGTGGTAGAAGTAGGAGCGTTCCTGTTGGTGGTAGGAGTACTAGTGTCTGTAGTAGAAGTAGGGGCACTCGTGGTGCTGGTGGGAGTTTTAGTTTCTGTGGTTGAATTAGGAGCGCTCATTGTGGTGGTAGGAGTTGCAGTGCCTGTGGTAGAAGTAGGTGCTCTCAGGGTGGTGTTACGAGTAGCAGGGTCTCTGTTAGAAGTAGTTTTGCTCGTGGTGGTGGTAGGAGCAGCATGTTCTGTGTTAGAAGTAGGAGCGCACTTGGTGGTGGTAGGAGTTGCACAGTCTGTGGAAGAAGTAGGAGCGTTCGTGGTCTTGGTAGTAGTAGTTTCTCTAGTAGAAGTAGGAGAGCTCGTGGTGGTGTTCAGAGTACTAGATACTTCCTTAGAGGTAGGAGCGCTCGTGGTGGTGGTAGGAGTAGGACTGTCTGTGGTAGAAGTAGGAGCGCTCGTGGTGTTGGTGGGAGTAGTGGTGACTGTGGTAGAAGTAGGAGCACTCATCTTGGTTGTAGGTGTATTAGTGTCTGTAGTAGAAGTTGTTGCGCTCGTGCTGGTGGTAGGAGTAGTACTTTCTGTGGTAGAAGCAGGAGCACTCGTGGTGGTGTTAGGAGTAGTTGATTCTGTGGTAGAAGTAGGATTGCTCGTGGTGGTGGTAGGTGTAGTAGTGTCTGTGGTAGAAGTAGGATCGCTCGTGGTGGTGGTAGGCATAACAGGTTTTGTGGTAGAAGAAGAAGCACTCGTGGTGTTTGTGGTAGTAGTAGTTTCTAGGGTAGAAGTAGTGGCTCTCGTTCTGGTGGTAGGAGTAGTAGTGCTCTGATAGAAGTAGTTGTGCTCGTGGGGGTGGGAGAACTAGCAGTTTCTGTGGTGGAAGTAGGAGCACTCTTGGTGGTAGGAGCATTAGATTCTGGGGTAGAAGTATGATCGCTCGTGATGGAGGTAGGAGTAGCAGGGCCTGTGGTAGAAGTAGGTGCTCTCGTCGTGTTGGAAGGAGTAGCATATTTTGTGGTACAAGTAGTTGCACTCGTGGTGGTGGTAGGAGTAGCAGGTTTTGTGCTAGAAGTAGTATCGCCTGTGGTGGTGCTTGGAGTTGGATGTTCTGTGGTAGAAGTAGGAGTGCTCATGGTGGTGGTAGGGTAGTAGTTTCTTTGGTAGAAGAAGGAGTTCTCATTTTGTTGGTAGGAGTAGTAGTGTCTGTGGTAGATGTAGGAGTGCTCGTGGAGGTGCTTGGTGTAGTAGTGTCTGTGGTAGAAGTAGGAGCACTGGTGGTGGTTGTAAGAGTAGTATTGTCTGTGGTAGTAGAAGCTGTGCTCGTGGTGGAGGGAGAATTAGTAGTTTCCGTGGTAGAAGTAGGAGTGCTCGTGTTGGTGGTAGTAGTAGTAGTTTCTGTGGTAGAAGTAGGAGAGCTCAGGGTGTTGGTAGGAATATCAGGGTCTGTGGTAGAAGTAGGTGCTCCCGTGGTTGTGATAGGATTAGTAGCGTTTGAGATAGCAGTAGTGGTGATCGTAGTGGTTCTAGGAGTAATAATGTCTTTGGTAGAAGTATGAGCGCTCGTGGTGGTTGAAGGTGTAGTAGTGTCTTTGGTAGAAGTATGAGCGCCCATGGTGGTGTTACGAGTAGTAGTTTCTGTGGTAGAAGTCGCAGTGCTCGTGGTGGTGATAGGAATAGCAGGGTCTGTGGTACACATAGGTTCTCTCGTGATAGTGGTAAGAGTAGTAGTGTCTGTGTTAGAAGCAGTGGTTCTCGTGGGGGTGGTAGGAGTAGTATTCTCTTTCGTATTTGTATGAGCATTTGTGGTGGTGACAGGAGTCGTAGTGTCTGTGGTAGAAGTAGTTGTGCTCATGGTGGTGGTAGAAGTAGCAGGTATGGTGGTAGAAGTAGAAGGGCTAGTGATGGAGGTAGGCGTAGTAGTGTCTGTGTTAGAAGGAAGAGCGCTAGTCCTCCTGGTAGTAATTGCACGGTCTCTGATAGAAGTAGGAGGCTCATGGTTGTGATAGCAGTAGAAATGTCTGTGGTAGAAGTAGTTGCGCTCGTGGTGGGTGTAGGAGTAGTAGTTTCTGTGGTAGAAGTACTGGCACCAGTGTTGGTGGTAGGAACACTAGTGTCTGTGGTAGAAGTATCTGCACTCGTGGTGGTGGTAAGAGCAGTAGTGTTTGTGGTAGAAGTACTTACACTCGGGGTGGTGGTAGGAGTAGTACGGTCTGTGGTAGAAGTAGTTGCGCTCATGGTGGTAGTAGAAATAATATTTTCTGTAGAAGAAGTAGGAGC
The DNA here is from genome assembly GCF_028023285.1 of Balaenoptera ricei. Lineage (NCBI taxonomy): Eukaryota > Metazoa > Chordata > Mammalia > Artiodactyla > Balaenopteridae > Balaenoptera > Balaenoptera ricei. The sequence goes on from NW_026778009.1 coordinate 40,948, forward strand.
TCTCTTCCTGTTGGTAGGAGTAGTAGTTTCTGTTGTAGAAATAGGATCTCTCGTGATGGAGGTAGAGGTAGCAGGGCCTGTGGTAGAAGTAGGTGCTCTTGTTGTGTTGGTAGGAGTAGAAGGTTTTGGGGTACAAGAAGATCCACTCGCGGTGGTGGTAGGAGAAGCAGGTATTGTGGTAGAAGTAGTAACACTTGTGGTGGTGGTCTGAGTTGCATGTTCTGTGGTAGAAGAAGGAGCGTTCATGGTGGTGGTAGGGTAGTAGTTTCTTTGATAGAAGTAGGAGCGCTCGTTGTGTTGGTAGGAGGAGTAGTGTCTATGGTAGAGGGAGGAGAGCTCATGGTGTTTCTTGGAGTAATAGTGTCTGTGGTAGAAGTAGGAGCGCTCGTGATGGTGTTAGGCATAGTAGTGTCGGTGGTAGATGTAGTTCGTTCGTGGTGGTGGTAGGAGCAGTAGTTTCTGCAGTAGAAGTAGCAGTGTTCGTTGTGGTGGTTGGAGTAGTGGTTTCTGTGGTAGAAGTAGGAGTGCTCTTGGTGGTGGTAGGAGTCACAGGGTCTGTGGAACTAGTAGGTGCTCTTGTGGTGGAGGTAGGAGTAGTAGTTTCTGTGGTAGAAGGACTGGTGATCGTGTGGTTGGTAGGAGTAGTAATGACTTTCGTAGACATATGTGCAGTCATGGTGGTGGTAGGAATAGTAGTTTCAGTGGTAGTAGTAGTTGCACTCGTGATGGTGGTAAGAGTAGTAGTGTCTGTGGCAGAAGTAGGAGAGCTCGTGGTGGTGGTAGCAATAGTACTGTCTGTGGTAGAAGTTGTACTCGTTCCCGTGGTATTAGTAGTAGTTCCTGTGGTAGAAGTAGGAGCGTTCCTGGTTGTGTTAGGAGTACTAGTGTCTGTAGTAGAAGTAGGGGCGCTCGTGGTGGTGGTGGGAGTTTTTGTTTCTGTGGTTGAATTAGGAGCGCTCATTGTGGTGGTAGGAGTTGCCGTGCCTGTGGTAGAAGTAGGTGCTCTCAGGGTGGTGTTACGAGTAGCAGGTCTCTGTTAGAAGTAGTTTTGCTCGTGGTGGTGGTAGGAGCAGCATGTTCTGTGTGAGAAGTAGGAGCGCACTTGGTGGTGGTAGGAGTTGCACAGTCTGTGGAAGAAATAGGAGCGCTCGTGGTCTTGGTAGTAGTAGTTCCTCTAGTAGAAGTAGGAGAGCTCGTGGTGGTGTTCAGAGTACTAGATACTTTGTTAGAGGTACGAGCGCTCGTGGTGGTGGTAGGGTAATAGTTTCTTTGATAGAAGTAGGAGCGCTTGTTGTGTTGTTAGGAGGAGTAGTGTCTGTGGTAGAGGGAGGAGATCACTCATGGTGCTTCTTGGAGTAATAGTGTCTGTGGTAGAAGTAGGAGCGCTCGTGATGGTGTTAGGAGTAGTAGTGTCTGTGGTAGATGTAGTTCGCTCGTGGTGGTGATAGGAGCAGTATTTTCTGCAGTAGAAGTAGGAGTGTTCGTTGTGGTGGTTGGAGTAGTAGTTTCTGTGGTAGAAGTAGGAGTGCTCTTGGTGGTGGTAGGAGTAACAGGGTGTGTGGTACAAGGAGGTGTTCTTCTGTTGGTGGTAGGTGTAGTAGTTTCTGTGGTTGAAGGACTGGTGATCGTGGGGCAGGTAGGAGTAGTAAAGTCTTTCGTAGAAATATGCGCACTCGTGGTGGTGGTAGGAGTAGTAGTGTCAGTGGTAGTAGTAGTTGCACTCGTGTTGGTGGTAGGAGTAGTAGTTTATGTGCTAGAAGTACTTGTGCTCGTGGTGGAGGTAGTAGTATTGTCTGTGGTAGAAGTACGGGAACTCGTGGTGGTGGTAGGAATAGTTCTGTCTGTGGTAGAAGTTGTTGTGCTCCTTCCTGTGGTATTGGTATTAGTTTCTGTGGTAGAAGTAGGAGCGTTCCTGTTGGTGGTAGGAGTACTAGTGTCTGTAGTAGAAGTAGGGGCACTCGTGGTGCTGGTGGGAGTTTTAGTTTCTGTGGTTGAATTAGGAGCGCTCATTGTGGTGGTAGGAGTTGCAGTGCCTGTGGTAGAAGTAGGTGCTCTCAGGGTGGTGTTACGAGTAGCAGGGTCTCTGTTAGAAGTAGTTTTGCTCGTGGTGGTGGTAGGAGCAGCATGTTCTGTGTTAGAAGTAGGAGCGCACTTGGTGGTGGTAGGAGTTGCACAGTCTGTGGAAGAAGTAGGAGCGTTCGTGGTCTTGGTAGTAGTAGTTTCTCTAGTAGAAGTAGGAGAGCTCGTGGTGGTGTTCAGAGTACTAGATACTTCCTTAGAGGTAGGAGCGCTCGTGGTGGTGGTAGGAGTAGGACTGTCTGTGGTAGAAGTAGGAGCGCTCGTGGTGTTGGTGGGAGTAGTGGTGACTGTGGTAGAAGTAGGAGCACTCATCTTGGTTGTAGGTGTATTAGTGTCTGTAGTAGAAGTTGTTGCGCTCGTGCTGGTGGTAGGAGTAGTACTTTCTGTGGTAGAAGCAGGAGCGCTCGTGGTGGTGTTAGGAGTAGTTGATTCTGTGGTAGAAGTAGGATTGCTCGTGGTGGTGGTAGGTGTAGTAGTGTCTGTGGTAGAAGTAGGATCGCTCGTGGTGGTGGTAGGCATAACAGGTTTTGTGGTAGAAGAAGAAGCACTCGTGGTGTTTGTGGTAGTAGTAGTTTCTAGGGTAGAAGTAGTGGCTCTCGTTCTGGTGGTAGGAGTAGTAGTGCTCTGATAGAAGTAGTTGTGCTCGTGGGGGTGGGAGAACTAGCAGTTTCTGTGGTGGAAGTAGGAGCACTCTTGGTGGTAGGAGCATTAGATTCTGGGGTAGAAGTATGATCGCTCGTGATGGAGGTAGGAGTAGCAGGGCCTGTGGTAGAAGTAGGTGCTCTCGTCGTGTTGGAAGGAGTAGCATATTTTGTGGTACAAGTAGTTGCACTCGTGGTGGTGGTAGGAGTAGCAGGTTTTGTGCTAGAAGTAGTATCGCCTGTGGTGGTGCTTGGAGTTGGATGTTCTGTGGTAGAAGTAGGAGTGCTCATGGTGGTGGTAGGGTAGTAGTTTCTTTGGTAGAAGAAGGAGTTCTCATTTTGTTGGTAGGAGTAGTAGTGTCTGTGGTAGATGTAGGAGTGCTCGTGGAGGTGCTTGGTGTAGTAGTGTCTGTGGTAGAAGTAGGAGCACTGGTGGTGGTTGTAAGAGTAGTATTGTCTGTGGTAGTAGAAGCTGTGCTCGTGGTGGAGGGAGAATTAGTAGTTTCCGTGGTAGAAGTAGGAGTGCTCGTGTTGGTGGTAGTAGTAGTAGTTTCTGTGGTAGAAGTAGGAGAGCTCAGGGTGTTGGTAGGAATATCAGGGTCTGTGGTAGAAGTAGGTGCTCCCGTGGTTGTGATAGGATTAGTAGCGTTTGAGATAGCAGTAGTGGTGATCGTAGTGGTTCTAGGAGTAATAATGTCTTTGGTAGAAGTATGAGCGCTCGTGGTGGTTGAAGGTGTAGTAGTGTCTTTGGTAGAAGTATGAGCGCCCATGGTGGTGTTACGAGTAGTAGTTTCTGTGGTAGAAGTCGCAGTGCTCGTGGTGGTGATAGGAATAGCAGGGTCTGTGGTACAAATAGGTTCTCTCGTGATAGTGGTAAGAGTAGTAGTGTCTGTGTTAGAAGCAGTGGTTCTCGTGGGGGTGGTAGGAGTAGTATTCTCTTTCGTATTTGTATGAGCATTTGTGGTGGTGACAGGAGTCGTAGTGTCTGTGGTAGAAGTAGTTGTGCTCATGGTGGTGGTAGAAGTAGCAGGTATGGTGGTAGAAGTAGAAGGGCTAGTGATGGAGGTAGGCGTAGTAGTGTCTGTGTTAGAAGGAAGAGCGCTAGTCCTCCTGGTAGTAATTGCACGGTCTCTGATAGAAGTAGGAGGCTCATGGTTGTGATAGCAGTAGAAATGTCTGTGGTAGAAGTAGTTGCGCTCGTGGTGGGTGTAGGAGTAGTAGTTTCTGTGGTAGAAGTACTGGCACCAGTGTTGGTGGTAGGAACACTAGTGTCTGTGGTAGAAGTATTTGCACTCGTGGTGGTGGTAAGAGCAGTAGTGTCTGTGGTAGAAGTACTTACACTCGGGGTGGTGGTAGGAGTAGTACGGTCTGTGGTAGAAGTAGTTGCGCTCGTGGTGGTAGTAGGAATAGTAGTTTCTGTAGAAGAAGTAGGAGCTCTCTTCCTGTTGGTAGGAGTAGTAGTTTCTGTTGTAGAAATAGAATCGCTCGTGATGGAGGTAGAGGTAGCAGGGCCGGTGGTAGAAGTAGGTGCTCTCGTTGTGTTGGTAGGAGTAGAAGGTTTTGGGGTACAAGAAGATCCACTCGCGGTGGTGGTGGGAGAAGCAGGTATTGTGGTAGAAGTAGTAACACTTGTGGTGGTGGTATGCGTTGCATGTTCTGTGGTAGAAGTAGGAGCGTTCATGGTGGTGGTAGGGTAGTAGTTTCTTTGATAGAAGTAGGAGCGCTCGTTGTGTTGGTAGGAGGAGTAGTGTCTATGGTAGAGGGAGGAGAGCTCATGGTGTTTCTTGGAGTAATAGTGTCTGTGGTAGAAGTAGGAGCGCTCGTGATGGTGTTAGGCATAGTAGTGTTGGTGGTAGATGTAGTTCGCTCGTGGTGGTGGTAGGAGCAGTAGTTTCTGCAGTAGAAGTAGCAGTGTTCATTGTGGTTGTTGGAGTAGTGGTTTCTGTGGTAGAAGTAGGAGTGCTCTTGGTGGTGGTAGGAGTCACAGGGTCTGTGGAACAAGTAGGTGCTCTTGTGGTGGAGGTAGGAGTAGTAGTTTCTGTGGTAGAAGGACTGGTGATCGTGTGGTTGGTAGTAGTAATGACTTTCGTAGACATATGTGCACTCATGGTGGTGGTAGGAATAGTAGTTTCAGTGGTAGTAGTAGTTGCACTCGTGGTGGTGGTAGGAGTAGTAGTGTCTGTGGTAGAAGTAGGAGAGCTCGTGGTGGTGGTAGGAATAGCACTGTCTGTGGTAGAAGTTGTTGTGCTCGTTCCCGTGGTATTAGTAGTACTTCCTGTGGTAGAAGTAGGAGCGTTCCTGGTTGTGGTAGGAGTACTAGTGTCTGTAGTAGAAGTAGGGGCACTCGTGGTGCTGGTGGGAGTTTTTGTTTCTGTGATTGAATTAGGAGCACTCATTGTGGTGGTAGGAGTTGCAGTGCCTGTGGTAGAAGTAGGTGCTCTCAGGGTGGTGTTACGAGTAGCAGGGTCTCTATTAGAAGTAGTTTTGCTCATGGTGGTGGTAGGAGCAGCATGTTCTGTGTGAGAAGTAGGAGCGCCCTTGGTGGTGGTAGGAGTTGCACAGTCTGTGGAAGAAATAGGAGCGCTCGTGGTCTTGGTAGTAGTAGTTCCTCTAGTAGAAGTAGGAGAGCTCGTGATGGTGTAAGGAGTAGTAGTGTCTGTGGTAGATGTAGTTCGCTCGTGGTGGTGATAGGAGCAGTATTTTCTGCAGTAGAAGTAGGAGTGTTCGTTGTGGTGGTTGGAGTAGTAGTTTCTGTGGTAGAAGTAGGAGTGCTCTTGGTGGTGGTAAGAGTAACAGGGTGTGTGGTACAAGGAGGTGTTCTTCTGTTGGTGGTAGGTGTAGTAATTTCTGTGGTTGAAGGACTGGTGATCGTGAGTCAGGTAGGAGTAGCAAAGTCTTTCGTAGAAATATGCGAACTCGTGGTGGTGGTAGGAGTAGTTGTGTCAGTGGTAGTAGTAGTTGCACTCGTGGTGGTGGTAGGAGTAGTAGTTTGTGTGCTAGAAGTACTTGTGCTCCTGGTGGAGGTAGTAGTATTGTCTGTGGTAGAAGTACGGGAACTCGTGGTGGTGGTAGGAATAGTTCTGTCTGTGGTAGAAGATGTTGTGCTCGTTCCCGTGGTATTAGTAGTAGTTTCTGTGGTAGAAGTAGGAGCGTTCCTGTTGGTGGTAGGAGTACTAGAGTCTGTACTAGAAGTAGGGGCGCTCGTGGTGCTGGTGGGTGTTTTAGTTTCTGTGGTTGAATTAGGAGCGCTCATTGTGGTGGTAGGAGTTGCCGTGCCTGTGGTAGAAGTAGGTGCTCTCGTGGTGGTACGAGTAGCAGGGTCTCTGTTAGAAGTAGTTTTGCTCGTGGTGGTGGTAGGAGCAGCATGTTCTGTGTTAGAAGTAGGAGCACACTTGGTGGTGGTAGGAGTTGCACAGTCTGTGGAAGAAGTAGGAGCGTTCGTGGTCTTGGTAGTAGTAGTTTCTCTAGTAGAAGTAGGAGAGCTCGTGGTGGTGTTCAGAGTACTAGATACTTCCTTAGAGGTAGGAGCGCTCGTGGTGGTGGTAGGAGTAGGACTGTCTGTGGTAGAAGTAGGAGCGCTCGTGGTGTTGGTGGGAGTAGTGGTGACTGTGGTAGAAGTAGGAGCACTCATCTTGGTTGTAGGTGTATTAGTGTCTGTAGTAGAAGTTGTTGCGCTCGTGCTGGTGGTAGGAGTAGTACTTTCTGTGGTAGAAGCAGGAGCGCTCGTGGTGGTGTTAGGAGTAGTTGATTCTGTGGTAGAAGTAGGATTGCTCGTGGTGGTGGTAGGTGTAGTAGTGTCTGTGGTAGAAGTAGGATCGCTCGTGGTGGTGGTAGGCATAACAGGTTTTGTGGTAGAACAAGAAGCACTCGTGGTGTTTGTGGTAGTAGTAGTTTCTAGGGTAGAAGTAGTGGCTCTCGTTCTGGTGGTAGGAGTAGTAGTGCTCTGGTAGAAGTAGTTGTGCTCGTGGGGGTGGGAGAACTAGTAGTTTCTTTGGTAGAAGTAGGAGCACTCTTGGTGGTAGGAGCAGTAGATTCTGGGGTAGAAGTATGATCGCTCGTGATGGAGGTAGGAGTAGCAGGGCCTGTGGTAGAATTAGGTGCTCTCATCGTGTTGGAAGGAGTAGCATATTTTGTGGTACAAGTAGTTGCACTCGTGGTGGTGGTAGGAGTAGCAGGTTTTGTGCTAGAAGTAGTATCGCCTGTGGTGGTGCTTGGAGTTGCATGTTCTGTGGTAGAAGTAGGAGTGCTCATGGTGCTGGTAGGATAGTAGTTTCTTTGGTAGAAGTAGGAGTGCTCATTTTGTTGGTAGGAGTAGTAGTGTCTGTGGTAGATGTAGGAGTGCTCGTGGAGGTGCTTGGAGTAGTAGTGTCTGTGGTAGAAGTAGGAGCACTGGTGGTGGTGGTAAGAGTAGTGTTCTCTGTGGTAGTAGAAGCTGTGCTCGTGGTGGAGGGAGAATTAGTAGTTTCCGTGGTAGAAATAGGAGTGCTCGTGTTGGTGGTAGTAGTAGTAGTTTCTGTGGTAGAAGTAGGAGCGCTCAGGGTGTTGGTAGGAGTATCAGGGTCTGTGGTAGAAGTAGGTGCTCCCGTGGTTGTGGTAGTATTAGTAGCGTTTGTGATAGCAGTAGTGGTGGTCGTAGTGGTTCTAGGAGTAATAATGTCTTTGGTAGAAGTATGAGCGCTCGTGGTGGTTGAAGGTGTAGTAGTGTCTTTGGTAGAAGTATGAGCGCCCATGGTGGTGTTACGAGTAGTAGTTTCTGTGGTAGAAGTCGCAGTGCTCGTGGTGGTGATAGGAATAGCAGGGTCTGTGGTACACATAGGTTCTCTCGTGATAGTGGTAAGAGTAGTAGTGTCTGTGTTAGAAGCAGTGGTTCTCGTGGGGGTGGTAGGAGTAGTATTCTGTTTCGTATTTGTATGAGCATTCGTGGTGGTGACAGGAGTCGTAGTGTCTGTGGTAGAAGTAGTTGTGCTCATGGTGGTGGTAGAAGTAGCAGGTATGGTGGTAGAAGTAGGAGGGCTAGTGATGGAGGTAGGCGTAGTAGTGTCTGCGTTAGAAGGAAGAGCGCTAGTCCTCCTGGTAGTAATTGCATGGTCTCTGATAGAAGTAGGAGGCTCATGGTTGTGATAGCAGTAGAAATGTCTGTGGTAGAAGTAGTAGCGCTCGTGGTGGGTGTAGGAGTAGTAGTTTCTGTGGTAGAAGTACTGGCACCAGTGTTGGTGGTAGGAACACTAGTGTCTGTGGTAGAAGTATTTGCACTCGTGGTGGTGGTAAGAGCAGTAGTGTTTGTGGTAGAAGTACTTACACTCGGGGTGGTGGTAGGAGTAGTACGGTCTGTGGTAGAAGTAGTTGCGCTCGTGGTGGTAGTAGAAATAATAGTTTCTGTAGAAGAAGTAGGAGCTCTCTTCCTGTTGGTAGGAGTAGTAGTTTCTGTTGTAGAAATAGGATCTCTCGTGATGGAGGTAGAGGTAGCAGGGCCTGTGGTAGAAGTAGGTGCTCTCGTTGTGTTGGTAGGAGTAGAAGGTTTTGGGGTACAAGAAGATCCACTCGCGGTGGTGGTAGGAGAAGCAGGTATTGTGGTAGAAGTAGTAACACTTGTGGTGGTGGTCTGAGTTGCATGTTCTGTGGTAGAAGTAGGAGCGTTCATGGTGGTGGTAGGGTAGTAGTTTCTTTGATAGAAGTAGGAGCGCTCGTTGTGTTGGTAGGAGGAGTAGTGTCTATGGTAGAGGGAGGAGAGCTCATGGTGTTTCTTGGAGTAATAGTGTCTGTGGTAGAAGTAGGAGCGCTCGTGATGGTGTTAGGCATAGTAGTGTTGGTGGTAGATGTAGTTCGTTCGTGGTGGTGGTAGGAGCAGTAGTTTCTGCAGCAGAAGTAGCAGTGTTCGTTGTGGTGGTTGGAGTAGTGGTTTCTGTGGTAGAAGTAGGAGTGCTCTTGGTGGTGGTAGGAGTCACAGGGTCTGTGGAACTAGTAGGTGCTCTTGTGGTGGAGGTAGGAGTAGTAGTTTCTGTGGTAGAAGGACTGGTGATCGTGTGGTTGGTAGGAGTAGTAATGACTTTCGTAGACATATGTGCAGTCATGGTGGTGGTAGGAATAGTAGTTTCAGTGGTAGTAGTAGTTGCACTCGTGATGGTGGTAAGAGTAGTAGTGTCTGTGGCAGAAGTAGGAGAGCTCGTGGTGGTGGTAGCAATAGTACTGTCTGTGGTAGAAGTTGTTGTACTCGTTCCCGTGGTATTAGTAGTAGTTCCTGTGGTAGAAGTAGGAGCGTTCCTGGTTGTGTTAGGAGTACTAGTGTCTGTAGTAGAAGTAGGGGCGCTCGTGGTGGTGGTGGGAGTTTTTGTTTCTGTGGTTGAATTAGGAGCGCTCATTGTGGTGGTAGGAGTTGCCGTGCCTGTGGTAGAAGTAGGTGCTCTCAGGGTGGGGTTACGAGTAGCAGGTCTCTGTTAGAAGTAGTTTTGCTCGTGGTGGTGGTAGGAGAAGCATGTTCTGTGTGAGAAGTAGGAGCGCACTTGGTGGTGGTAGGAGTTGCACAGTCTGTGGAAGAAATAGGAGCGCTCGTGGTCTTGGTAGTAGTAGTTCCTCTAGTAGAAGTAGGAGAGCTCGTGGTGGTGTTCAGAGTACTAGATACTTTGTTAGAGGTACGAGCGCTCGTGGTGGTGGTAGGGTAATAGTTTCTTTGATAGAAGTAGGAGCGCTTGTTGTGTTGTTAGGAGGAGTAGTGTCTGTGGTAGAGGGAGGAGATCACTCATGGTGCTTCTTGGAGTAATAGTGTCTGTGGTAGAAGTAGGAGCGCTCGTGATGGTGTTAGGAGTAGTAGTGTCTGTGGTAGATGTAGTTCGCTCGTGGTGGTGATAGGAGCAGTATTTTCTGCAGTAGAAGTAGGAGTGTTCGTTGTGGTGGTTGGAGTAGTAGTTTCTGTGGTAGAAGTAGGAGTGCTCTTGGTGGTGGTAGGAGTAACAGGGTGTGTGGTACAAGGAGGTGTTCTTCTGTTGGTGGTAGGTGTAGTAGTTTCTGTGGTTGAAGGACTGGTGATCGTGGGGCAGGTAGGAGTAGTAAAGTCTTTCGTAGAAATATGCGCACTCGTGGTGGTGGTAGGAGTAGTAGTGTCAGTGGTAGTAGTAGTTGCACTCGTGGTGGTGGTAGGAGTAGTAGTTTATGTGCTAGAAGTACTTGTGCTCGTGGTGGAGGTAGTAGTATTGTCTGTGGTAGAAGTACGGGAACTCGTGGTGGTGGTAGGAATAGTTCTGTCTGTGGTAGAAGTTGTTGTGCTCCTTCCTGTGGTATTGGTATTAGTTTCTGTGGTAGAAGTAGGAGCGTTCCTGTTGGTGGTAGGAGTACTAGTGTCTGTAGTAGAAGTAGGGGCACTCGTGGTGCTGGTGGGAGTTTTAGTTTCTGTGGTTGAATTAGGAGCGCTCAGGGTGGTGTTACGAGTAGCAGGGTCTCTGTTAGAAGTAGTTTTGCTCGTGGTGGTGGTAGGAGCAGCATGTTCTGTGTTAGAAGTAGGAGTGCACTTGGTGGTGGTAGGAGTTGCACAGTCTGTGGAAGAAGTAGGAGCGTTCGTGGTCTTGGTAGTAGTAGTTTCTCTAGTAGAAGTAGGAGAGCTCGTGGTGGTGTTCAGAGTACTAGATACTTCCTTAGAGGTTGGAGCGCTCGTGGTGGTGGTAGGAGTAGGACTGTCTGTGGTAGAAGTAGGAGCGCTCGTGGTGTTGGTGGGAGTAGTGGTGACTGTGGTAGAAGTAGGAGCACTCATCTTGGTTGTAGGTGTATTAGTGTCTGTAGTAGAAGTTGTTGCGCTCGTGCTGGTGGTAGGAGTAGTACTTTCTGTGGTAGAAGCAGGAGCGCTTGTGGTGGTGTTAGGAGTAGTTGATTCTGTGGTAGAAGTAGGATTGCTCGTGGTGGTGGTAGGTGTAGTAGTGTCTGTGGTAGAAGTAGGATCGCTCGTGGTGGTGGTAGGCATAACAGGTTTTGTGGTAGAAGAAGAAGCACTCGTGGTGTTTGTGGTAGTAGTAGTTTCTAGGGTAGAAGTAGTGGCTCTCGTTCTGGTGGTAGGAGTAGTAGTGCTCTGATAGAAGTAGTTGTGCTCGTGGGGGTGGGAGAACTAGCAGTTTCTGTGGTGGAAGTAGGAGCACTCTTGGTGGTAGGAGCAGTAGATTCTGGGGTAGAAGTATGATCGCTCGTGATGGAGGTAGGAGTAGCAGGGCCTGTGGTAGAAGTAGGTGCTCTCGTCGTGTTGGAAGGAGTAGCATATTTTGTGGTACAAGTAGTTGCACTCGTGGTGGTGGTAGGAGTAGCAGGTTTTGTGCTAGAAGTAGTATCGCCTGTGGTGGTGCTTGGAGTTGGATGTTCTGTGGTAGAAGTAGGAGTGCTCATGGTGGTGGTAGGGTAGTAGTTTCTTTGGTAGAAGAAGGAGTTCTCATTTTGTTGGTAGGAGTAGTAGTGTCTGTGGTAGATGTAGGAGTGCTCGTGGAGGTGCTTGGTGTAGTAGTGTCTGTGGTAGAAGTAGGAGCACTGGTGGTGGTTGTAAGAGTAGTATTGTCTGTGGTAGTAGAAGCTGTGCTCGTGGTGGAGGGAGAATTAGTAGTTTCCGTGGTAGAAGTAGGAGTGCTCGTGTTGGTGGTAGTAGTAGTAGCTTCTGTGGTAGAAGTAGGAGAGCTCAGGGTGTTGGTAGGAATATCAGGGTCTGTGGTAGAAGTAGGTGCTCCCGTGGTTGTGATAGGATTAGTAGCGTTTGAGATAGCAGTAGTGGTGATCGTAGTGGTTCTAGGAGTAATAATGTCTTTGGTAGAAGTATGAGCGCTCGTGGTGGTTGAAGGTGTAGTAGTGTCTTTGGTAGAAGTATGAGCGCCCATGGTGGTGTTACGAGTAGTAGTTTCTGTGGTAGAAGTCGCAGTGTTCGTGGTGGTGATAGGAATAGCAGGGTCTGTGGTACAAATAGGTTCTCTCGTGATAGTGGTAAGAGTAGTAGTGTCTGTGTTAGAAGCAGTGGTTCTCGTGGGGGTGGTAGGAGTAGTATTCTCTTTCGTATTTGTATGAGCATTTGTGGTGGTGACAGGAGTCGTAGTGTCTGTGGTAGAAGTAGTTGTGCTCATGGTGGTGGTAGAAGTAGCAGGTATGGTGGTAGAAGTAGAAGGGCTAGTGATGGAGGTAGGCGTAGTAGTGTCTGTGTTAGAAGGAAGAGCGCTAGTCCTCCTGGTAGTAATTGCACGGTCTCTGATAGAAGTAGGAGGCTCATGGTTGTGATAGCAGTAGAAATGTCTGTGGTAGAAGTAGTTGCGCTCGTGGTGGGTGTAGGAGTAGTAGTTTCTGTGGTAGAAGTACTGGCACCAGTGTTGGTGGTAGGAACACTAGTGTCTCTGGTAGAAGTATTTGCACTCGTGGTGGTGGTAAGAGCAGTAGTGTCTGTGGTAGAAGTACTTACACTCGGGGTGGTGGTAGGAGTAGTACGGTCTGTGGTAGAAGTAGTTGCGCTCGTGGTGGTAGTAGGAATAGTAGTTTCTGTAGAAGAAGTAGGAGCTCTCTTCCTGTTGGTAGGAGTAGTAGTTTCTGTTGTAGAAATAGAATCGCTCGTGATGGAGGTAGAGGTAGCAGGACCGGTGGTAGAAGTAGGTGCTCTCGTTGTGTTGGTAGGAGTAGAAGGTTTGGGGTACAAGAAGATCCACTCGCGGTGGTGGTGGGAGAAGCAGGTATTGTGGTAGAAGTAGTAACACTTGTGGTGGTGGTATGCGTTGCATGTTCTGTGGTAGAAGTAGGAGCGTTCATGGTGGTGGTAGGGTAGTAGTTTCTTTGATAGAAGTAGGAGCGCTCGTTGTGTTGGTAGGAGGAGTAGTGTCTATGGTAGAGGGAGGAGAGCTCATGGTGTTTCTTGGAGTAATAGTGTCTGTGGTAGAAGTAGGAGCGCTCGTGATGGTGTTAGGCATAGTAGTGTTGGTGGTAGATGTAGTTCGCTCGTGGTGGTGGTAGGAGCAGTAGTTTCTGCAGTAGAAGTAGCAGTGTTCATTGTGGTTGTTGGAGTAGTGGTTTCTGTGGTAGAAGTAGGAGTGCTCTTGGTGGTGGTAGGAGTCACAGGGTCTGTGGAACAAGTAGGTGCTCTTGTGGTGGAGGTAGGAGTAGTAGTTTCTGTGGTAGAAGGACTGGTGATCGTGTGGTTGGTAGTAGTAATGACTTTCGTAGACATATGTGCACTCATGGTGGTGGTAGGAATAGTAGTTTCAGTGGTAGTAGTAGTTGCACTCGTGGTGGTGGTAGGAGTAGTAGTGTCTGTGGTAGAAGTAGGAGAGCTCGTGGTGGTGGTAGGAATAGCACTGTCTGTGGTAGAAGTTGTTGTGCTCGTTCCCGTGGTATTAGTAGTACTTCCTGTGGTAGAAGTAGGAGCGTTCCTGGTTGTGGTAGGAGTACTAGTGTCTGTAGTAGAAGTAGGGGCACTCGTGGTGCTGGTGGGAGTTTTTGTTTCTGTGATTGAATTAGGAGCACTCATTGTGGTGGTAGGAGTTGCAGTGCCTGTGGTAGAAGTAGGTGCTCTCAGGGTGGAGTTACGAGTAGCAGGGTCTCTATTAGAAGTAGTTTTGCTCATGGTGGTGGTAGGAGCAGCATGTTCTGTGTGAGAAGTAGGAGCGCACTTGGTGGTGGTAGGAGTTGCACAGTCTGTGGAAGAAATAGGAGCGCTCGTGGTCTTGGTAATAGTAGTTCCTCTAGTAGAAGTAGGAGAGCTCGTGATGGTGTAAGGAGTAGTAGTGTCTGTGGTAGATGTAGTTCGCTCGTGGTGGTGATAGGAGCAGTATTTTCTGCAGTAGAAGTAGGAGTGTTCGTTGTGGTGGTTGGAGTAGTAGTTTCTGTGGTAGAAGTAGGAGTGCTCTTGGTGGTGGTAGGAGTAACAGGGTCTGTGGTACAAGGAGGTGTTCTTCTGTTGGTGGTAGGTGTAGTAATTTCTGTGGTTGAAGGACTGGTGATCGTGAGGCAGGTAGGAGTAGCAAAGTCTTTCGTAGAAATATGCGAACTCGTGGTGGTGGTAGGAGTAGTTGTGTCAGTGGTAGTAGTAGTTGCACTCGTGGTGGTGGTAGGAGTAGTAGTTTGTGTGCTAGAAGTACTTGTGCTCCTGGTGGAGGTAGTAGTATTGTCTGTGGTAGAAGTACGGGAACTCGTGGTGGTGGTAGGATTAGTTCTGTCTGTGGTAGAAGTTGTTGTGCTCGTTCCCGTGGTATTAGTAGTAGTTTCTGTGGTAGAAGTAGGAGCGTTCCTGTTGGTGGTAGGAGTACTAGAGTCTGTACTAGAAGTAGGGGCGCTCGTGGTGCTGGTGGGTGTTTTAGTTTCTGTGGTTGAATTAGGAGCGCTCATTGTGGTGGTAGGAGTTGCCGTGCCTGTGGTAGAAGTAGGTGCTCTCGTGGTGGTACGAGTAGCAGGGTCTCTGTTAGAAGTAGTTTTGCTCGTGGTGGTGGTAGGAGCAGCATGTTCTGTGTTAGAAGTAGGAGCACACTTGGTGGTGGTAGGAGTTGCACAGTCTGTGGAAGAAGTAGGAGCGTTCGTGGTCTTGGTAGTAGTAGTTTCTCTAGTAGAAGTAGGAGAGCTCGTGGTGGTGTTCAGAGTACTAGATACTTCCTTAGAGGTAGGAGCGCTCGTGGTGGTGGTAGGAGTAGGACTGTCTGTGGTAGAAGTAGGAGCGCTCGTGGTGTTGGTGGGAGTAGTGGTGACTGTGGTAGAAGTAGGAGCACTCATTTTGGTTGTAGGTGTATTAGTGTCTGTAGTAGAAGTTGTTGCGCTCGTGCTGGTGGTAGGAGTAGTACTTTCTGTGGTAGAAGCAGGAGCGCTCGTGGTGGTGTTAGGAGTAGTTGATTCTGTGGTAGAAGTAGGATTGCTCGTGGTGGTGGTAGGTGTAGTAGTGTCTGTGGTAGAAGTAGGATCGCTCGTGGTGGTGGTAGGCATAACAGGTTTTGTGGTAGAACAAGAAGCACTCGTGGTGTTTGTGGTAGTAGTAGTTTCTAGGGTAGAAGTAGTGGCTCTCGTTCTGGTGGTAGGAGTAGTAGTGCTCTGATAGAAGTAGTTGTGCTCGTGGGGGTGGGAGAACTAGCAGTTTCTGTGGTGGAAGTAGGAGCACTCTTGGTGGTAGGAGCAGTAGATTCTGGGGTAGAAGTATGATCGCTCGTGATGGAGGTAGGAGTAGCAGGGCCTGTGGTAGAAGTAGGTGCTCTCGTCGTGTTGGAAGGAGTAGCATATTTTGTGGTACAAGTAGTTGCACTCGTGGTGGTGGTAGGAGTAGCAGGTTTTGTGCTAGAAGTAGTATCGCCTGTGGTGGTGCTTGGAGTTGCATGTTCTGTGGTAGAAGTAGGAGTGCTCATGGTGGTGGTAGGGTAGTAGTTTCTTTGGTAGAAGAAGGAGTTCTCATTTTGTTGGTAGGAGTAGTAGTGTCTGTGGTAGATGTAGGAGTGCTCGTGGAGGTGCTTGGAGTAGTAGTGTCTGTGGTAGAAGTAGGAGCACTGGTGGTGGTGGTAAGAGTAGTGTTCTCTGTGGTAGTAGAAGCTGTGCTCGTGGTGGAGGGAGAATTAGTAGTTTCCGTGGTAGAAATAGGAGTGCTCGTGTTGGTGGTAGTAGTAGTAGTTTCTGTGGTAGAAGTAGGAGCGCTCAGGGTGTTGGTAGGAATATCAGGGTCTGTGGTAGAAGTAGGTGCTCCCGTGGTTGTGGTAGGATTAGTAGCGTTTGTGATAGCAGTAGTGGTGGTCGTAGTGGTTCTAGGAGTAATAATGTCTTTGGTAGAAGTATGAGCGCTCGTGGTGGTTGAAGGTGTAGTAGTGTCTTTGGTAGAAGTATGAGCGCCCATGGTGGTGTTACGAGTAGTAGTTTCTGTGGTAGAAGTCGCAGTGCTCGTGGTGGTGATAGGAATAGCAGGGTCTGTGGTACACATAGGTTCTCTCGTGATAGTGGTAAGAGTAGTAGTGTCTGTGTTAGAAGCAGTGGTTCTCGTGGGGGTGGTAGGAGTAGTATTCTGTTTCGTATTTGTATGAGCATTCGTGGTGGTGACAGGAGTCGTAGTGTCTGTGGTAGAAGTAGTTGTGCTCATGGTGGTGGTAGAAGTAGCAGGTATGGTGGTAGAAGTAGGAGGGCTAGTGATGGAGGTAGGCGTAGTAGTGTCTGTGTTAGAAGGAAGAGCGCTAGTCCTCCTGGTAGTAATTGCACGGTCTCTGATAGAAGTAGGAGGCTCATGGTTGTGATAGCAGTAGAAATGTCTGTGGTAGAAGTAGTTGCGCTCGTGGTGGGTGTAGGAGTAGTAGTTTCTGTGGTAGAAGTACTGGCACCAGTGTTGGTGGTAGGAACACTAGTGTCTGTGGTAGAAGTATTTGCACTCGTGGTGGTGGTAAGAGCAGTAGTGTTTGTGGTAGAAGTACTTACACTCGGGGTGGTGGTAGGAGTAGTACGGTCTGTGGTAGAAGTAGTTGCGCTCGTGGTGGTAGTAGAAATAATAGTTTCTGTAGAAGAAGTAGGAGCTCTCTTCCTGTTGGTAGGAGTAGTAGTTTCTGTTGTAGAAATAGGATCTCTCGTGATGGAGGTAGAGGTAGCAGGGCCTGTGGTAGAAGTAGGTGCTCTCGTTGTGTTGGTAGGAGTAGAAGGTTTTGGGGTACAAGAAGATCCACTCGCGGTGGTGGTAGGAGAAGCAGGTATTGTGGTAGAAGTAGTAACACTTGTGGTGGTGGTCTGATTTGCATGTTCTGTGGTAGAAGTAGGAGCGTTCATGGTGGTGGTAGGGTAGTAGTTTCTTTGATAGAAGTAGGAGCGCTCGTTGTGTTGGTAGGAGGAGTAGTGTCTATGGTAGAGGGAGGAGAGCTCATGGTGTTTCTTGGAGTAATAGTGTCTGTGGTAGAAGTAGGAGCGCTCGTGATGGTGT